>NC_091178.1:11087706-11340206 GCF_040958095.1 Procambarus clarkii
CAAGCGTAGGATCGCCGGATTGCTTCAAGCGTTGGATCGCCGGATTGCTTCAAGCGTAGGATCGCCGGATTGCTTCAAGCGTAGGATCGCCGGATTGCTTCAAGCGTTGGATCGCCGGATTGCTTCAAGCGTAGGATCGCCGGATTGCTTCAAGCGTAGGATCGCCGGATTGCTTCAAGCGTAGGATCGCCGGATTGCTTCAAGCGTAGGATCGCCGGATTGCTTCAAGCGTAGGATCGCCGGATTGCTTCAAGCGTAGGATCGCCGGATTGCTTCAAGCGTAGGATCGCCGGATTGCTTCAAGCGTAGGATCGCCGGATTGCTTCAAGCGTTGGATCGCCGGATTGCTTCAAGCGTAGGATCGCCGGATTGCTTCAAGCGTAGGATCGCCGGATTGCTTCAAGCGTAGGATCGCCGGATTGCTTCAAGCGTTGGATCGCCGGATTGCTTCAAGCGTAGGATCGCCGGATTGCTTCAAGCGTAGGATCGCCGGATTGCTTCAAGCGTAGGATCGCCGGATTGCTTCAAGCGTAGGATCGCCGGATTGCTTCAAGCGTAGGATCGCCGGATTGCTTCAAGCGTAGGATCGCCGGATCGCCTCAAGCGTAGGATCGCTGGATTGCTTCAAGCGTAGGATTGCTTCAAGCGTAGGATCGCTGGATTGCTTCAAGCGTAGGATTGCTTCAAGCGTAGGATCGCTGGATTGCTTCAAGCGTAGGATCGCTGGATTGCTTCAAGCGTAGGATTGCTTCAAGCGTAGGATCGCTGGATTGCTTCAAGCGTAGGATCGCTGGATCGCCTCAAGCGTAGGATCGCTGGATCGCTTCAAGCGTAGGTCAGGAACGCATATGATAGAGTTTAGATGGATATAATCTACACAGCTCACTCGAATGGGTTATCTTGAGATGATTTCAGGGCTTTTTTTTAGTGTCCCCGCGGCCCGGTCCTCGACCAGGCCTCCACCCCCAGGAAGCAGCCCGTGACAGCTGACTAACACCCAGGTACCTATTTTACTGCTAGGTAACAGGGGCATAGGGTGAAAGAAACTCTGCCCATTGTTTCTCGCCAGCGCCTGGGATCGAACCCAGGACCACAGGATCACAAGTCCAGCGTGCTGTCCGCTCGGGTCTTGGGTCAACACACTTTCAGTTTTCCTTGTTCTCCGCTTGTCTTCCTTCCATTAACGTAGTCAACTTTGCCTGTTATTGTCCTGAAACTTGACCAGTACACTAACAGTCCAATATTCTACGTTTAACGAATAATTATTATGTACTTTGGTATATTATAAATATTTAAAACTATTAACGAATGTTTACACCGTCCTTCTAAATATTGTATAATCATTTTCTGGAGGAATCATGAAGTTTGGTCACGATTTGATTAAGTTAGTATCCGGATATAAAGTAATATATAAGATACCTGGTTGATGGGGTTCTGGGAGTTGTTCTTCTCCCCAAGCCCGGCCCGAGGCCAGGCTTGACTTGTGAGAGTTTGGTCCACCAGGCTGTTGCTTGGAGCGGCCCGCAGGCCCACATACCCACCACAGCCCGGTTAGTCCGGCAATTCTTGAAGAAAACTATCTAGGTTTCTCTTGATAATATCTACGGTAAATAAGGAGGCGACAATTTTGCCAAGTATAATTTGGTACTACGAAGCTCTCCCAACACGTAATCATCAAGTTAGAAATATGATAATGGCTGAATTTTAATGAGAAGAGTAAGTTACTTGGCGTGGTTCGAAGTTATCATCAAGATGATGACACCAAGATAGTTGATCCCGACATTTCCCCCCCCCCTCCACTGACCATCCCATAATCCCATAAAAACCACCCTATATTCAAATATTAGTGAGGCTAACCCCAGGCGTCTGACCTCCAACCTTAAGAAACTGCATGCATTAAAATTATATTAATATATATATATATATATATATATATATATATATATATATATATATATATATATATATATATATATATATATATATATATACTTGTATGTTTTGTAACCTTTAAATACACAATAAAGCAAAAAAAAAAAAAGAAAAAAAAAGGAAGGGGGTGGTAGAAGAAAAGCACACAGAAACTGTATTGGAGGGGACCTACATTCCCTCCAATGCGTTATGTGTGGTTTCCTCCGAGGCTATGGGTCCCCCTTCTTCCAGCCAGAGGTGGTACTCCCTTCCCTATAGTGTTATATATATATAGCAGCGGCAGTGTGGGTGACTGGTGTGCTTCTGTACCCTCTGATATTATAAACAGCATTACCATGTAATGAACAAACAAGTCATCTTTAATAATCTTTAATACCTATAATACCACTTCAAAAAGGCAATATAACTAATATGCTGGGCGGACTGATGGCCCCACAGCCATCCTAGCCAGTAGAGTCTGGGGGCGGGGGACCAGGAGCTAGACCTAACATCTCCCCCCTCCCCCGGTAGTCACAGTGACGTCACCGCCCCACTGCATGAAGGCCACCTGGCAACTGGTGGTGACGTCAGAGGGCCACGTCAATACCAGGAGTGCCAGGCCTGGCCGCCACTCTCAACACTTGCTGGGGGGGTAACTTACCCCCAGCCCCCCCCCCACCCCCACCAGTCCAAGCCCTCCACTCCTCCAACTCCCCGGAGTAAACCCATTCGCAGGTCACAGTATACTTTACATAGCAATAGGACTTAGAATGTTCGAAATGATAAAACTACGGGCTCACCATAGCCCGTGCTACTTGGAACTTATTGTACCAAGTAGCGAATCTTAAACAACGACATGTTCGAAATGTTAAGTAATTATTTCATTTTCCTACTGAAAGTATTGGTTATAAATATTAAGGTAAAAAAAAACATGTATTTATGAAGCTTATACAGTATGAAGAATTTAAATACACCAAGTTTTTCTTACTTTCCTGAGTGGTCTGGGTATACTCGGATCAAGGACTGGGTATACTCGGATCAAGGGCTGGGTATACTCGGATCAAGGTCCGAGTATACTCGGATCAAGGTCCGAGTATACTCGGATCAAGGTCCGAGTATAATCGGATCAAGGTCTGAGTATACCACAGATCAAGGTCTAAGTATACGCTTTGAACAGGATTACATCTCAGCGTGGAGATGAACGCCCTGTATACTCACGAGAGCGAAAAAAAACGATGTCAACTCTTCACATAAACACATGTGTGAGTTTTTATCTTATTATGTCTATGAGAAGACATTTCCATACCTTTATTATTATTATTAAGGAGAAAATCCATAGGAGCCGTGATGAGGATTCGAACCTACGCGGTGGGTGTACCCACACGCACACACGCCCCGGCCAATCAGGCCACTGATTGGCCGGGGCGTGTGTGGAGGAACACCCACCTCGGTCGCCTCACTTGCTCGGTTTACCGAATTAACAGAAACTTGCCACTATATCTTAACCGGCCTCCGGGAGACTCGTGGCTGACCGGCCTGTTCAAGCACACTGTTGGTGTTCACAATCCGGCGTAGGAACCAAAGAACCCGGAAGATCACACACACCAAATGTGTTGTATGAAGCCCCATACTTCATACATTCGTTAGGCTCCCTTCTAATGGCTAAGCTCTGTCCATGTGGTTGGGCACCATTCCTTCCCCCCGTCCCATCCCAAATCCTTATCCTGACCCCATCCAAGTGCTATATGGTCGTAATGGCTTGGCGCTTTCCCCCCCTGATAGTTCCCTTCTCTGTTGGCGAGTTCTTTTAACATAAGAGTGTTGGGGAAAACTGGACCCTTTATGTATATAAAGATATTTTACCGTACTTGTGCCCACCCCCCCCCCCCCTTTACCCTACTGTCCGTTCAATGGGTTTATTTTAGAAAGCCTGAACAATTGCTTTATATTGTTAATGATCACCACCACTAGTCGTCAAAAATAAATTTACACTCATTCTGAAGCCGTTGAAAACGCCGCCTCCCAGGCCGGGCGGCGCCTGCGCGCGCACACCCGCTGCCTGTCTGCGGGTGCGCGGAAATGTCCAGACAACAGTAAACAGGTACCTGAAAGGAGACTGTTGTGGGCTCCATCCTGGGAATGGTCAGTCATGGCCTAGGGGGGGAGGATCTCGACGAGACTAATAGGCTTCCTGTCCCCGACCTTGTGACACCAATTGAGGGTAATAGGTTACCACCACAAATTCCAACAATCGACCCCCCCCCCCTCCCCCACCCCCCACACACACACCCGGCTTTCCACGAACATTCACAATTGAAAGCCCCTTTTTTCCTCTCCACACCTCCCACGTGTTATTTAGCACTGACAATCTAGTATTGTCCCCCTCCCTGGTCGACGACCGGGCCGCGGGGACGCTAAGCCCCGGAAGCACCTCAAGGTAACCTCCCTCAACCGACTGCCACAGACCACAGTGGCAGTCGGTATCCCAGGACCAATCCCTGGTCCTGGGAAAACCCCGAATATCTCGTCCGACTAAGTATTACATTTTAGTTACACAGGAGTAAGCCCACCCGAAAAATATTTAAAAAATGACATTAACTGGGGTTGGGCTCCTGTGTGGTCCTCACTCATGTCCTATCTTCTTGAGGTTATCTTGAGATGATTTCGGGGCTTTAGTGTCCCAGCGGCCCGGTCCTCGACCAGGCCTCCACCCCCAGGAAGCAGCCCGTGACAGCTGACTAACACCCAGGTACCTATTTTACTGCTAGGTAACAGGGGCATAGGGTGAAAGAAACTCTGCCCATTGTTTCTCGCCGGCGCCCGGGATCGAACCCGGGACCACAGGATCACAAGTCCAGTTTGCCGTCCGCTCGGCCGACCGGCTCCCCGGGGAGGCAACTTATTAATTACCCGGGTGTTGGCCTCCTGGGTGTGGAGCTAGGAGCTAGGAAGCACTTGTATCATCACAGGCGCAGCGCTGCCCGCTACAGGTGGTCGTTGTGCGCAACACTCCCAGCGTTTGTTTACACTTGATAGCGCCGGAGCTAAACCTCCACCACATCAATGACCGCCATTTGTATCACCTCTCCTGACTCCTTCCCTACCACTACTCTCCATCCTTCCCCCTCCCTCTCTGCTCCTCATCTTCCTCACACCTCACCCTCATACACCTAGGATTGCTCACCATAACTTTCACCTCACGAAATTTAAACCTTTTTTCACAACATTGATTGTGTTTTCCATTCCTGCAACACAAAAGCAGTGTCCCTCCTTCACAATATGCAAGTGCAGCAACATTCTATTGCATATGATTTTTAAATTAGTTTGAGGATATGTCTCTCCTCCACTTCAATAGGTCATGCCATTTCTGGTCTCCTGAGGACGAAGAAAGTAGACGAGGAGTGACAATCGACATGAGAATGGTCCAGGCAACCCGAAACGTCGTCGTCTCTTCACTTTCTAGTGTGTGATTTGGTCAACTTAGAAAGTACTTTTGACATGCCTGTGGTTCCATGTGCGTGCTTTGTATGTGTTTTTTTCCTGGATGGTGGATGTTCCCACCTTCTCGTGACACTATCACTTCATCTTGTCGAATCTCCACAGTGTTTCAAGCTGAGGGGAGCCGGTCGGCCGAGCGGACAGCATGCTGAACTTATGATCCTGTGGTCTCGGGTTCGATTCCGGGCGCCGGCGAGAAACAATGGGCAGAGTTTCTTTCATCCTATGCCCCCCCTGTTACCTTGCAGTAAAATAGGTACCTGGGTGTTAGTCAGCTGTCACGGGCTGCTTTCCTGGGGGTGGAGGCCTGGTCGAGGACCGGGCCGCGGGGACACTAAAAAGCCCCGAAATCATCTCAAGATAACCTGAGACGGACGAACCTGGCGTCAGTCCTCTGAGAGGGTCGTTCTCTTAGCATCTGGCTTAGGGAGCAGCCGGATGGTACTATCAGGTTCATCAGCTGCTCTTGGGCGAAGTTTTCCTCGTGCTGTTGTAGAGCAGCTTGGGTTCACTCTACATCTACTGCTCACGTCTCACGACTGACTCAGTACCCCCCCCCCCCCCTCATTCTCTCACCCACTCTCGAGTCACCCTCCTCCTATATATGTTCTGTATTTTGCCCCATGTCCGTAAACATGGGGCAAAATACAGGGCTTACGGGCTCACCATAGCCCGTGCTACATGGACACTTCGTTCTGAGTAGCTAAATCTGAAACAACAGCCCCATGTCTTCACGTTCGTGAGCTTTGATTATGTGTATCTTTAACCACGGATTTTCTATTCTCACGCGACATTCACACTGAAGGAACAGTGTGAAGCAGGCTTGTAGACGGGGTATAAAGAGCTAAACCTCACTTCTCCGCTGCCAGGGATAGGGAAGTATTGGTTAGTAACAAAACGGAGGCCTGGTCGAGGACCGGGCCGCGGGAACGCCAAGCCCCGAAATCATCTCAAGATAACCTCAAGAGATCGCACCCCTTGACAGGGCGATGAAAGGATAATCTTCCCGTTTCCACGTGTAAAGGAAGAAATGGGTATCTTTATCACTCAGAATGTTCGGTAATGTGTTAATTGTTTGTGATGTGTGGCTATACATGTATGAACATTACACACACACATCACACTAACGTGATGCATCAAATGAAAACAAACCCACAAGGTCCGTGACGAGGATTCGAGCCTACGTCCGGGAGCATCCCACACATAATGGGAATTTGGACAGAGCAAAAGGCACCAGTATTTATTCATGTATGAACACGTTGTTCTGATCGGGGGTGAGAACAGCTTGAGCTACCTCATCCCTTTGTGTGTATTTTACCTCAAACTTATTTCAATTTCAGTTTCATTCTCCCGTTACCTTGAGGTGCTTCCGGGGCTTAGCGTCCCCGCGGCCCGGTCGTCGACCAGGCCTCCTGGTTGCTGGACTGATCAACCAGGCTGTTGATCAGTCTATATCAACTCTATATCCGTTACAACAAATTCCTCCCCATTATCCCGGACACGATACATGACATAATAGGTGATGCTGTACCTAATTTTGGACTGATATAGCCTCAAAAAATATAGTGAAAAGGTTATGCAAGATAATGGGAGTTAAAGACAGAGCAAAAGGTACCAGATGAAGGAAATGGGGGAGAAGAGAATAATAAGCCAGACAAGAAAAAATAGAACGCAAGGGGGAGGAAATGAATGGGGGAAGAAGAATAATTCGATTAAAAAGGAGCTTCAATCGGCACCTGATTACGTGCACCACAAGGGCGACCTTTGTGTAGGTGTGAGAGAGGGTCAGTGCGAGGGGGGGAGATAAGCGAGAGGTGAAGAGGTGAGGATGAGACGACAGGCTGTGTATAAGAGAGGTCAAGACGGGGCACAGTAGTTTCACGGGCTCGCCATAGCCCGTGCTACATGGACATTTCGTTCCGAGTAGCTAAATCTGAAACAACAACAACAACAGGGGCACAGTAACACCGCCACCACAGTACCTAGCACTGTGTACTGTACACTGCACAATCTACACAACATTTGTTAGACCAATACTGGAAGATGCAGCGCCGGCACGAAATCCACACCTTCAAAACCAAAATTTATCAAATTACAAAGGTTTGCAATAACACTGGTACCGGAGCTAAGAGGACCAAGGTATGAAGAAAAGAAAGGGGAACTAGACCTTGCATCCCTGGAGCAGAAGAGAAACGGGCACATGATCGCCACATACAAGATACCGAGGGAAATGGACAATATGAACAAAGACAGCCTCTCTAAAGTTAAAATAGGACGAAAGGACATAAGAAATAGCAGGAAACACAAATAAGTAAGAAATATAAGGACTACTCGTACCCTGTACGGGCGCTCAAGCGAGTGAAATGCAGGAAACCCACAAATTTAAAGCAAGATTCGACAAGGAATTCGAACATTAGGATATATAAATTACAATGTATAAATTATATAAATTATAACACAATAGATACAAGGCGGGCTATAGAGCGCTACCCTTCACTCCCCCCCCCCCCCCGTAGGATCATCAGTTACAGCCCCGCTCCTGTGCCAGGTAAATCCATCACGGGCTCACCATAGCCCGTGCTACTTGGAACTTTTTATTCCCAGTAGCTGACTCATAAACAACAACAATAATCCGCCCGTAGACAGGCGACACACGGGGGACAGCCTCGCCACCACAGCTCTACCACCACCACCACCACCACACAAGTGATCTCAGTGAAGTCCCACAAGGCCGCCGCTACACCTCCAGTATCCGGCTCAAACAATAACAACCACCCTGATAAA
Organism: Procambarus clarkii; assembly: GCF_040958095.1. Taxonomy (NCBI): domain Eukaryota; kingdom Metazoa; phylum Arthropoda; class Malacostraca; order Decapoda; family Cambaridae; genus Procambarus; species Procambarus clarkii. The sequence goes on from NC_091178.1 coordinate 11,095,900, forward strand.
CAGCTCTCAGCGGAAGGGAAGCCATAACCGGATAGCCACAAGCGGTCAGGCTGGGACGGCCACGGTGGACAGGGGAGAGGGATGGTGGAGCGTGTGGTTTAATCAGGGACGGGAATAGGGGGGGGGGGGGGGGGGGGGGAGTGCGAAATATAGAGATAGGTTTTTTTATTATTATTAATTTTCTACCACAGACGTGGCCACACATTTACAATGCTAACCAGCATATATACATTTTCTTCTGTCCTCCATGGACAGGGTTAGAGATGTGTTAAACATATAGTTCAAGGGTTTATTGAACACTCAACCACAGAAGGTGATTCGGTGCTTTTAAAATGCTAAGCTAACCGATAGAGGGGTGTAGGGAGTGGTGTATGGGGGGGGCTGCCACAGGTGTAAGGAGGGAAGGTGCAACAGGTGTGGGGGGGGGGACAATGGCGATATATTAAAAGGTCCTGAAGGTAAAGGACGGATTACGGGCTCGCCATAGCCCGTGCTACTTGGAACTTGTTCCGAGTAGCTGAATCTAAAACATCATCATACAGGGCGGAGTGAATGTCTCCAGTGGCACGCGTTTTAGCTTTAACGAGTTCAAGAAGTGTGTAAGTACCTCAGTCATAATAATGTACTGTTTACTACTACCAGGACTCATACCCAAGTAGTCAAGGTTTGTTTATGACACGCACATCACTAATAGGGGCAGCAGGATTAATAACTATTGTTTCTGTTGATATATATAGTTTTGTTTCTACCACAGACGTGGCCACACGTTTACAATGCTAACCAGCATATACACATTTTCTTCTGTCCTCCATGGACAAGGTTAGAGATGTGTTAAACATATAGTTCAAGGGTTTATTGAACAATCAACCACAGGTGATTCGGTGCTTTTAAAATGTTAAGCTAACCTACATACGTAAATACATAGATACACAGATTTACGTATGCCCTACATAAAGTGTTCGATGTGTCATTAATGTGCATTTACATATATATAGTATATATATATATATATATATATATATATATATATATATATATATATATATATATATATATATATATATATATATATATACACACACCCACGTGTACGTGTGGCCGGTCAGGGCTTCGACCTCCTTTCAACTGAACACATCCAGCGCACATGCACATATTTACTTATTAACATTTACATGAAAGATGGGCCTAGACCCAACCTTCTGTTATATCCACTTTTCAAACTCTGGATGAGGTTTGATTTAGACCACCTCCCCAAGTTCATGCCAAATAAATAAAAATAAAAACTTGGTTAGCTCTTACGCCGAAGGAAACTAACCTTCCTAATTTAGGGTCAGGCACCCAGCACTGCTCGACAGAAGCAAGAAGGGGAGGACAGGACCTTACAGAACAAGATTCGTTAATAGAGGACACAGCATTTTTACTTTGGTCTACCCTCGAGCCAGAGGTGAAGCTCTACAAAGCGCAGCCTTCAGAGGGGCTGCGCCAAGCAAGCGCATCCACTGAAGAGATTACAAGCGGCTCATCCCGGCTTTACCGTGTTGTGTGGCTGCTACCAGCCGGGTTTTAGTGTATAAACAACCAAACACAAGTCCAAGACTTCAGACAGGAGTAATATTATCGACGCTGAGAAGGAACAGGAACTGGGGCCAGATTCACGAAGCAGTTACGCAAGTACTTACGAACGTGTACGTCTTTCCTCAATCTTTGACGGCTTTGGTTACATTTATTAAACAGTTTACGAGCATGAAAACTTCCCAATCAACTGTTGTTATTGTTATAAACAGCCTCCTGGTGCTTCGGAGCTCATTAACTGTTTAATAATTATAAGCAAAGCCGCCCAAGATTGAGAAAAGATATACAGGTTCGTAAGTGCTTGCGTAACTGCTTCGTGAATCTGCCCCCTGGGCTGCAGAGCTGGAGTTTTGCTTGTGTTTCTGATAAGGTGGGGTTGGGCAGAGAAAACATAAACATATTTGGTTCAGAAAGGAGAGTGGTGTGAACTACCGCCAATTTTAGATAGGCTTGCATCAGTAATTAATCAATCATTAAAAGAAGGCGCAAAGCCAAGTCAGGGCCCTTCCAAGGGGGGGCCTGACGGCTGAGTGGACAGCGCTCGGAATTCGTAGTCCTAAGATTCCGGGATCGATCCCCGGCGGAGGCGGAAAAAAAACCAGTGTCACCCTGATGCCCCTGACCACCTAGCAGTAAATAGGTACCTGGGAGTTAGACAGCTGCTACATGCTGCTTCCTGGGGATGTGTAACAAAAAAGGATGGCAGGTCGAGGACCGGGCCGCAGAGACACTGAGCCCCGAAATCATCTCAAGATAGACAAGATAGCCGGGGAGACTATGTTGCACCATCAAAGTTGCAGGATATCCAAAAGGCGCCAGATATCACCAAGGATGACAAAACGCGTACAAAAGCGCACAAGGCGAGCGATATCAAAGATATCTGACCCCCCCCCCAAGGAGTGTATAGAAGGACAAATAACTGCGAGGGAGTCGAACACGTCCTGGAGGTCACCTAAATTTAGTTACTGTGTGACAGGCTTAAATGGCACTCGGTCCAGTCAGTTTGCACTTGCTTTCCGATCAATTTTGTTCACTTTATGTTAAGTTCAATGATTACAAGCCACATAGTGCAAGTACTCTTTATAACTATAATCACCTAGTTGTGCATAAAGGGGGAGGGGGTCGAGCTTCAGCTACTAGGTCCCGCCTCTCAAATCTTCAATTACCCAGTGTTCAGGTCAGCCAGCCCATTGGGTTCTTTCCTATCTATATTTCAAAGCTGTATATAACGTCTGCCTGACCACATCATATATAGGCGTATGAGATATATATAACTAACACTGATTTCATTTTATACTATGTGCTTTATTAGGGTATGTTATTTCCAGTCGTGTAACGTCTCTTTTTTTTTTCATTGTGACTCTTAATTATGTCCTCCATCTTGCACTGGAGTCTCTCTTTCTCTCTCTCTTTTTCTCTTTTTCTCTCTCTCTCTCTCTCGTTCTCTCTCTCTCTCTCTCTCTCTCTCTCTCTCTCTCTCTCTCTCTCTCTCTCTCTCTCTCTCTCTCTCTCTCTCTCTCTCTCTCTCTCTCTCTCTCGTTCTCTCTCTCTCTCGCTTTCTCCCTCCCTCTCTCTCTCTCTCTCTCTCACAATTGTACACAAGTGACGTGTGGAGTCATGTGTCAAAGGCTCCCTGATAGTCAAAAATATGCAGTCTGACCGCCCATCTCGCCCGTCTGATTTCTGTCGTCCCGCCGCCATTATTCTATCAAGGGTGAGAGGTCAGACATGCCATCCCTGAACCCATGCTGGTATTGCCTTATAGAAGACGCTCCTTTAACAATGTTCTACTGCTGTGTTTCTCAACACAGATCTTATCACTGCCGTCTAAAATGGGCAAGTAGAGGGAGGGAGGGGGCAGAGGGGGGAGGGGGGAGAGAGAGGGAGGGAGGGGAGAGAGAGAGGGAGGGAGGGGAGAGAGAGAGGGAGGGAGGGGAGAGAGAGAGGGAGGGAGGGGAGAGAGGGAGAGGAGAGAGAGAGAGAGGGAGGGGAGAGAGAGGGGGGAGGGGGACTCTCCTGAAGCTGAACAAGTCCTGTCCCCCTCTTCTACATATCGGCAATATGTATTATATTAGTAAACATCACGCTTTTTAATAATTATCAAAAAAGTCCAAGAGGTATATACCTGGAACTTAAGTTAATTGTTGCCAGCCCAACCTCTTGGGTTGGATGATAGAGCGACGGTCTCGCTTCCTGCAGATCAGCGTTCAATCCCCCGACCGTCCGAATGGTTGGGGGACTATTCCTTTTCTCCCCCTGTCCCATCTCAAATGCTTGCCCAGTGACCCCCATCCCTTACAACACCCAATGACATAAATATCACATTAAGTATGACCGCGCATGCGCTTGAGAACCTCTATAACAGAGAACGGTATATTTGCTATACTCTACTCTACATTACTCTACAATACTCTACAATACTCTACACTACATTATAACTTTCAAATACCATAATAAGACCAAGGGCCGTGGCTGCTTTCCAAGACCATATTTCCCTCAAAGACCTGATTTTCGAACCCGATAATCGTGCCATCAGACCTCACGCGTACACAACACCATTGACTATATCAAAAGCGGCATGAAAACTGGGATCATCTTGGTTATCTTGAGATGATTCCGGTCCCCGCGGCCCGGTCCTCGACCAGGGCTTCCTTTTGTTACATGGATAATGGTGGCAAGGTTACGTGGATAGGCTGGATAGTACACAAATTCAAACAAAAGATGATGAAAATGGAATATTACTTTACATTAATTTGCGACACTGATATAATAGAATGTGTATTTACTGCCCAAATCCATTTAGTAAAACCAATTATTGGGAATGTTTATAATGAAAATAGTGTGTCCCTACCTACCTTACCTAGAACACAAGCGAGACTCAGTCATCATCATATCTACAACCAGGAGATATCAAGAGGTATTGGAGGTTTAAACCTACATACTTCAAGCATTTATTGCGCTAACTCAAGGAATGGTACACCTGCTTGATACCTGCTTGATACCTGCTTGATGGGGTTCTGGGAGTTCTTCTACTCCCCAAGCCCGGCCCGAGGCCAGGCTTGACTTGTGAGAGTTTGGTCCACCAGGCTGTTGCTTGGAGCGGCCCGCAGGCCCACATACCCACCACAGACCGGTTGGTCCGGAACTTATCTTAGAAGACGGTATACACTTGTGCAAAACAACCTCGCTCCAAAGTATGAATTTACTAAGTACACTTGGCCAATTATATAAACATAATAGACTTGAGACTATTGCATATTCTCCACTGACTAAGTGTAAATAGACTCTAAATAGACTCCATTATGTGTGTCCAAGAGAGAACAATGTTTAACAGTAACTAAGAACATCTAATTAGCCAGACTGTGGTGCGTATGTTGGACTGCAAGCACAAATAATTTGGTTGATCAGCCATCAACCAAAATGCCATGGAGGGGTTGGCACTGGATCAATTCCCGCATGTGGATGGGCGAATTGATGGCACTTGAAGGGGACAGGGGACGGGGGAGGGACAGGGGACGGGGGGAGGGACAGGAGACACATTGTTATGGGCGGGTATGCTCCCTGTCATACGTTGTGCGCGGGTACCTGGAAAAGTATTGGTGGAGCCAAGGTGAGGGAAGCAGGCGGGCAACAGGCAAACAATCCATTAGCTGGTTAAACACTCTCCCTCACTACCTGCCCTCGTCCACTCTGCTAGGTTATCTTATCTTCCATCGCTGCGTCCTTGACGCGACCCCAGCGTCCCCGACGCGACCCCAGCGTCCTCGACGCGATCCCAGCGTCCTCGACGCGACCCCCCGCGTCCTCAACGCGACCTCCCAAGTCCTTAACGCGACTCTGACTGCAGGAGCCAGTCGACTTCCTGGGGCAGGCAGGAACCAACGAAGACCCGCCACCTCCCTGCACCTGTCAGCCAAGCCGGGCCGGACGGCTCCGACACCTTCTCAGCCCAAAGAACCAACTGGCAAACGGAAAATATATCGACTTCCCTGTGACTCTTAGCAATAAAGGCCAAACACGCGGGCTGGACGGTTGAGCGGCGGTCTCGCTTCATGCAGGTCAGCGATCAATCCCCAACAGCCCAAGTGGGTGGGCACCATTCCTGCCCACCGTCCCATCCCAAATTCTGATCCATTCACAGTGATACATAGTCGTAATGGCTTGGCACTTTCTCATAATAGCTCCCTTTCCTCCCAAGCCCTAAGGCTTGGGAGGAAAGGCATCGCCAGGCATCGTATCAATTCGGGCCGATTAAGAGGAATATCTGACGGGAGAATCTAAACAATTGCTAAATTCGTAACACATTTTTCTGGGGTCCTCGGGCAGGGGTCCAGACGTCCGCCCGTCGTCACGGGTGACCCCAAGAGTCCCCGAGCTGCGATGTCTCAGGCTTTTGGCTTGCATTACCTTCTAGGTGTTAAGAGCCATTTGGCTAGCATAAAGCGTCAGCTGTAACTGCTGAACAATGTGTTATTGAAACGCTGATGAGTCACTTGTGTCACGTCTGAACAAGACTCAAAAACACCTCGATCGGCATCTCGCTAAAGCTGATAAGGGATCTCTATATTACAAATGTAACATCTGAATTTGCTCTTCATCACTCGAGATCCCGGTGTGCAGTCGTCGCTGGCCATGGTGTATAAATGGCCAGAGCCGGCCTTCCCGGATATATTTTTATAACGTATACATTCTCCACCTTCCGTGTTCAGTGGCGGTGGTATGAAATAGCTGCCATATGGTCCAACAGGCTAGTGTGTTGACGAGGTGTGAGTTGATACACTGTAAACATTACACGCACATGCGCAGCTCTCGCCTCTCATAAGAAGGGTCCGGGGTCTCAGCTATCTAGTGTTTCCCTAGCAGAGAGCTTCAGGGTCTCCTGTGTCTAACATCCGATATTAACCAACTTGCAGGCGAGGAGTCACAATAACGTGGCTGAAGAATGTTGACCAGACCACACACTAGAAGGTGAAGGGACAACGACGTTTCGGTCCGTCCTGGACCATTCTCAAGTCGATTGTGGTCCAGGACGGACCGAAACGTCGTCGTCCCTTCACCTTCTAGTGTGTGGTCTGGTCAACATTAACCAACGGATCACGTACCTAAAGCAACGTGAAACTGAACTACTTCTAGGTACCTCAGTCACTACACAAAAGCATGCTATTAGTGAGCACTTGTACATTGCTTTTGCCACTAGTGAGAAGTACAGCATTACATATTTCTGTATAAACCTACTGTAATATATCTGGTTTATTTTACAAAGGAACTGCATAGGCCCACAATATAAATGCTGCAAAATTTGTTCTATATTTTCCCGTGGTCTCTGATATAATATATATAGAGTTGAAAATGTGTTAAAAGATTGTTGAAATGCATTTTCAAGTCTGACCTTTCGACACCCAAGCTGTACTTTGACCCCCCAGAGGTAAGTAAAGACATAAATGACTTCTGATTCCACTTAGCAGTTGTCCCTCGAACACGACCCGCCAGTTAGTTAACAACCAGGTCCCAAGTTACTGTTGGGTGAACAGGGGTGAAGGACTGGCGCCCAGTCAATCCTCCGTGGTTGGACTGGGCTGGGATTTCAATGGTTGGACTTGTCATTACACCTGTTTTTACCTCTTGTGTGTCGTATATTCCAGGTAATCACTTTAGGGGTGGTTGTGTGTGCTATGGTGGTTATGGTGAGTCATGACAGATATGGGAGTTATGGTGAGTCATGACAGATATGCAGGTCACGGCTAGTCATGACAGATGTGGAGATTATAGAATTATTGAGCTCATAACAACTTGGGAGTTCCTGGCAAATTACCGAACTAGCGCCAATTACGATGTCTATGGAGGGGGGGTCTATGGCAGTTTCGGAAGGTCATCCCTGTCTGTGGTTGACTTATCACCTCAGTTATGAAAGCTGAGAGAGGCGGCTCAACTGTACCAACATGATAGTGACATTATCTGGTTAAATCAGGTCCTGGAAGCGTCGCTGGGTACATTCCAGGTAGCTCAAATCCTTCCCTTCCAGCGTAGCCTGCGGACCGGGTCTGCCAGTCACACATTACGGGTCATAATGGAAGGGATGGGAGAGAGGGGGAGGGATAAGAGATCAAAAGATAATGAAGAGGGAAGAAAATGAGGAGAAAAGGTAAATGGGGAGTGGGAGAGGGGTAATTAATTATAAATAAAGAGCTTAGCATATGGGTTACATCATCCCCCCTATAGCACAGAGAGGGGGGATATAGAGGGAAGTGGGCAATTACGCATCTGTCGATTTTAATTGAGTAGAGGTTGGCCCATTCACGTAAGCTACGTCACTACCTCTCTTAGACCACCTATTTCGTACCTTTCCATGAACCACCCCCCTCCCTCCCTCCTGTCAGTGCCACTGGTACTTTACCCATAGTGCCACTTTCCCTCGTGTCAGCCCCACCAGTGCCAACCATGAGACAAGGCACTGGCTTGGAACCTATGCTCAAGGCCTCCCCTCCTATAATTACAGGAAACAACTGCACCGTTACCTTGTTCCTACTCGAGAACTATTAAGAACAGCGGTAAGACGTATCAGCGTTGTAACACCAGAGTCGAATCGCGGCCTGTGGGCCGGCCCGCCTTCCGGGAAAGAAGTTAATCGAACAATGAGAGAGAAGTAACAGTTTAATACTTCAATCACCCGCTTCCATACAAGCTTCCGCTGACCACCTTATGCCAAGGGTCTGACCAAACTTCCTGGACTTAGCAAAACAACCTCAAACCTGTTGTATGGATGAAACTGCTAATTACAACATACTGAACAAATCCACAAGGGCCGTGACGAGGGTTCAAATCCACGGCCCTTGTGGATTTGTTCATTTGATGCATCACACTATTGTGATTTCTGTGTACAACACACTGGCCGCCGGGAAAGTAACACGCGCAGACATAACATAATGTTATGAGTACGAACCAGTGTTCAAAACTGGGAGTAGCAGAACGATGATACGAATCACCCCATGTACGAAAGACCTTTTATAAAATTATATGAGTTGTAGAAAAGTGGAATGGGTTAGATGAAGTAGTTGAAGCTAAATTAATATAAAATTAAAGCTGTTTATATGTTGAGAGAACAGAGACCCTGCATTAATCTACACAAAAAACAAAGTGGAGTCAAGAGCTGTTGCTCTACCTTAAAATCGCCTGAAGCAGAGTACACATTAACATTACAAAAGCCTCGGAGAATATCAAGTAAAACAAAAAATAACTTAAGCACATCAACACATCTTACTGCCACTAAAACAAAAACATTAAACAGCCAACGTGAGCAGACATTATTAATTTAAAACCGAGTTAAAAATAATCTGAAAATAAGAAAATCGAGAAATACAGGAAAATATGAGGAGTGAATGAGGCTTTGAGGCGAGTGTGGTTGATAATGTGAGGCGGGAGCACGAGTGTGTTAAGAGCGAGCAAGAGTCCTCATATGAGCAATAATCACCTGAGCGACTCTTTAAACCGGCCGGCTACCAGCTGCTCCCCGGTATCTCCCTCCCAACTTTGCTGTAAACACCGAATCCTCTCGAATAAAAACAAGAATCAAACCCCATACGCGTGTGTAGCGTAGCATATATCGTTGACATCAAATGAGAGTATGATATTTTTTCATTAAAGACAAATGTATCGTTAAAATAAGAGTAATTAGAAGGCAAGAGTTGCGAATTTGAAAAGGGGCGGCGGTGGTGCCACGTCTCCCACATGCTGCTGTCCCGGGCAAATCGATTTTTGCCGCGCCGTCTCTCTCGTGCCTCAGTTGCCAAGTCTCACCTTGGACTCATCTTCATTCACTTTTCATGCATTCTTGCCACTCTACAACCACCTCCTAATTTAAATCTGTATGGCTACTACCTCAGTAAATCGCAAATCTACACTGTACCTCTTCCGTACGGCTGTAAATTGAATAAACAAAATTTGAAAAAATATAAGAGTGTAACGGTATCCTGCGCGGACACCCGAACACACATTGAACGGACTGACGAAATACGAGCCTATAAACATAATTTAAACAAGATATCCCTGTAAGCCACCAATCACGCCGCCTCCAGTGGCCGACTATTAGGCTTCATGACAAGAACAATGTTCTTGTCATTCTTAAATACATCCACTGGCACCAAGCCAATGGATGTATTCAAGACACTTAACTAGGTGGTTCCCCTTGTAACGTTACCTAGCGGTTATCTTGGTGGTAGTGGATATCACGTAGAGCAGAAATGGGAGGGAAAAGTGGCCTTGGTGGTGCTATATATTCTCCAAGTGGGCAGTTGCTTTACATTCATCACTGACTTCACTTTAAATTATAGTGGCGTGTGATGTCTATATGCGCCACACTATGGGCATAATGAGTGTCCGCTAGACTAGAGTAGTGCACATGCGTACACGCAGCCGTGCACACGTATGAACGCCCACGCATACAGGCACACCCGTGCGCATCACAGACGGCTATGCAACATTGAAGGACCTGACGACTCCTGGAGAAAATGATATCACAGCCGTAAGAAAGTACCGTGGTGCTTACATATTATATAAATATAGACACTAGGAATAGTCACACCAGAGTGAAGACAATCGCAGAACTCTCCCCTAAAAAAATAGAAGCGTCGACCATGAGAGACGCTCCACAAATCCCACTCAACTGCTTACGGAGCCATTACTGCATCACGTAAGGGTACGGTAGTACACTACAAGGGCGCCCCCTGCAACACCCCGACACATTGACAGGGACGGGGTAAGGGGCAGAGGGTAAGGGGGGGAGAGAGGGCGACGACGCAAAGTCCAGTAGACAAGATGATGAGGCAACAAATACCTTTGACAGTTGAGCTTGTACGTGATACGGACACACTGCAACACTTTATCACATTATGAGAAAATTGAACCTTTTTACAGATAAGTACAAATATATCCCGCAAGTAACGGCCAATATTATTATTATTACTAGTGATGAGATACAGCTCCTGAAATATTTCTATCTTATCAGCATTGTACTACAGGTAGTGGGATTTGTCACATTTCATCAGCGATAACGTGCATGTGCCGCCACTTATTAATGTGCATGATTGCATACTCTGGAAGTTACTATAAAGGCCGAGCCGAAGTAGACTTGTACAGCACGTGTAAGTGAGCCCATCCAGGATGTACGCCCATCCAGGTACGTACACGTACCCTCGCCATTAACACAACCATAGTTACTCGCCTTACCACCACCATTTATCATCACTGGCACTACTGCTACGATATATATTACGGGCTCACCATAGCCCGTGCTACATGGACACTTCGTCCTGAGTAGCTAAATCTTTAACAACAACAACAACTGCTACGATAACCACCGTTGTTTTAGAGTCAGCTACTGGGAATAAAAAGTTCCAAGTAGCACGATGAGCCCGTAATGAACTTACCTGGCACAGGAGCGGCGCTGTAACATGATCATTTAACCGATATATTAACCCATATGAAGGGATAAGAGTCAAAGTCAACCCCTAAATGTTACTGGGAGTGAGGTGCCGATCCGTCCACCGGTCCTGGGCTAGCAGGGACAGTTGGGGATAGATATGTACACCACACTGTCCCCGACTTTATACAACCCAGACATGATATACAAGCTGGAGAGTGTTATAGAGGATATCTCTTGGGATAGTATATCGCTTTACAGCTGGCTTGGCCGTCAATGCTGTGGGTTGTTAAGCGCCTCTACTCTCGATAGTACAATAATTTAGCTTGTCCCCAAGTGCCTGGTTATCGAAATATGGTGGTACATGAAGCTCCTTCGGTCACCTCACCACCTCCAAAATAGGAAGTAACATCTACTCTAAATTAGAAAAATTACGGTTGTCTTTACAGAAGAACTTCGTGCGCCTGTAGTAAGCATACAAGAGCTGTCGTCATCCTACGGCTTAACCATTCAGGGGGACTAGCGCGTTATGCAACAAACTGTTCCGCGCAGTGTTCTGTTCTGTTCAGAGTCCGTGCACCGGACTCTGGTCCGGTGCACGAGCTGGCCACCGTGACGAGACACCCCTGTATCCAGCACATTACAGGACGGGCTTTTTACACGATCTTTACGGGCTCACCATAGCCCGTGCTACATGGACATTCCGTTCTGAGTAGCTAAATCTAAAACAACAACAACAACACACGATCTTCTGTACAGACACCAGTAGCTTCCACCACAACACTGACCCTACACACGACAACAACACCCGCTTAACACTTCTCGCCACAACCCCCCCACAGTGAGTCCCCACGCAACCACCACAAGGATCTCGGGTGACACTTTGTGGTGGATTGTCGTTTAGCGGGTGTGTGGTCGTCGGGTTGGTCTCCCCCAGCCCCGCCCGCCCCACTGGCCACGAGCCCGGGGTAACACCACGCTAACCCCCACCAATTATACTTCCCTCTACTCTCTGGTGTGGTCACTGTGAAGCTCCGACGCGCCGCTGGTACATCTGCAGCCAGCACAAAGCTGACAGACCTTGCAGCTGACGCCTCAGCGGTCAACACCACCACGTGTTATGGAGAAATGGTTGAATTTAGCTAATCGTCTACGTCCATCCATATTCCTAGCATCTCACTTACAGCAATTACTGAACCTTAAACAAGCTAAGGTTCACATAGAAAAATAGTGGACAAACGAGGCTTTACATAAATGGCAAAGAACCGCAGAAAGAATATCAAAATCCACCTTCGGGGTGCTGGTGCGCCGTCATTAACAGACAAAATCGGCGCGTAGAACTAGCGGTTACCTTGAGGTTACCTTGAGGTTACCTTGAGGTTACCTTGAGGTGCTTCCGGGGCTTAGCGTCCCCGCGGCCCGGTCGTCGACCAGGCCTCCTGGAAATATATCCCCCCTAAGCTAAGCTAGAACAACAGATCCTCCACGTGAAATCTAGTATTGTATTCTGAAAACGTAATATTTTCAGCGAAAGCTAGAGATACGAGTTTGGTCGGTCATAAATAGATGCCTCGCAGTTTACACTACTGTTGTGCTCCTAAAATAGCCAGTAAGTGTAGGTCAGCTGATGGGAAGTTTAGCGAATAAATGTCAGTTCATCTCAACAAACATTTCATTTACATTTAGCAAATAAAAACCTGTTTTTGTTCTTTTGCTTACCCATTACCTGTTATCTCAAAAAGTCTAATCTCAAACTTGCTTCCTTGCCCTAGACATACAGTATATTGTATTACTGTATGGATTACCGCCACTAGGCCTACCAGGTGGTGCAAAATGGAAGTTGGAACTTTAAACACAGTCCTGAGCAGTGAGCAAGAATGAGTTGCTGTGCTAGAGACGACAGACAGGACGTGTCTCCAGAGAGGATGTGACGAGGTCTCTCTTATCTGGGTCCTTCACTGCAAACGCACCTATCCACACTCACAAGCAAGAGCGTGCCCGCACCTATCCACTCTCACAAGCAAGCGCGTGCCCTCACTATCCACTCTCACAAGCAAGAGCGTGTCCTCACCTATCCACTCCCACAAGCAAGCGCGTGCCCGCACCTATCCACTCCCACAAGCAAGTGCGTGCCCGCACCTATCCACTCTCACAAGTGTGTACTTGGACACATACTCAATTCTCTTCAAAACACACACACACCTCATTCCCACGTCCGTACCTTTCTTTCTTGCCCCTACCCAAATCTCCCTCATTTCAGTCTTACCTACCTAGAAGAAAGTAGGTAAGTCTTACTCTACCTTCAGTTTTGAAGAAAACTAGAAAGACTACAAACTTTTTAGGCTAATACAGATAAGTGTTAGAGGAAAGTATTTCAATGGGTGTACCAAATCAACTTTGAACACAAGCTTGAAAAAATGTCCTGGATAATAATATGCGAGTGTATACATGAGTGTATATATGGTATATATAATATACCACAGCCTCCAACCGGGCTGTGGTGGACATGTGGGCCTGCGGGCCGCTCCAAGCAACAGCCTGGTGGACCAAACTCTCACAAGTCAAGCCTGGCCTCGGGCCGGGCTTGGGGAGTAGAAGAACTCCCAGAACCCCATCAACCAGGTATCAACCAGGAGTGTGTGGTCAGACCCAGAGACTGCCACCTCCAACGTGTATGCGGACACGGGAGACATCTCCCGTCACGCAGGGTGCAGTCGCACCTCCACAGATCTCCAGTATCATCTAATGATACTGGTACTGGTATGGCTTAAAAGGGCCACCACTTACGGGCTATTCATGCCCGTGCCACCTTTAGGGTGGCTTAATCTTCATCAATCAATCATGTACGCGGATTCCTCTACACATTAGACGACCCAGCAGGCCAGAGCACCACGAGGCAAACGTAATCATTTAAAATATTTTACAAAGGGAGAAAAGCCTCCCTGGGAATGTAGCATCCCTGGGGTCGTATTGTTCTACTCCACAGAGACGCCCACAACCTTGTGGATCAATATTATGGAGTAAAGTATTAAGTTAATAGTGTCTATATACTAAAAGAACTTAAGGAAAATCTGCAAGTAATCCGGTAGGCAGGATGTCTTTAACATGCAATCACTTACTATAAATAAATACGAAAGCACTGAAATTATTCCGGATTCTTGTATTAATTCTAAAGTGATTATAAATAACAGATTGTAGTAAGCAATAATTTCCTTGCTTCTAGCAGTCCACTTACAAAAATACCTCCTCCATCATTGTTTCAATTTGATTTAACAATTTATACATCACTAAAGGAGCAGAGACATAACACGCCTTCTTGGACGTAGGTTCGAGCCCTCATCACGGCCCCTTGTGGCTTTGTTCAAGAGCACCAACATATCTGCAGTGCTGAAGACTGCTGTAATGACAGGTGGTACCCCTGGTGGTGTCCCGGGGGGGGGGGGGGGACACCGGCCTCATAAACACTGGGCAAATGTTTATTAATCCACCCGCCACATCCATCCTATCCATCCCTAGAGCTAATGTATATTATTATAACTATTGATAAAAAACAATATTCATATGTATGAATATGAATGAATGTTATCAATGATAACATTATGTGTCTTTGGGGGTCGGCTACAGCTTGGGCAAGCATAGCCTAATGATGGTTTGTCGCACGCTATACTTACTCTTTCACTCCCCCCCTGCCCCCCCCCAAACACACACACACTATCCTCTCACGCAAAACTCGCTCCCAATCCCCCTCTCATCCGCCTCTCCCTCCACCAACTCTCCTTGTCATTGCCTCTCACTTCCAAGAGTCCTCCTTGAACTAATCACAGACTCGATGTTAATTCCCTCTCGACCTAACGACAACTTCCCCCCCCCCTCCCCCCCCCCCTCCAAGGCTCCTCCTACCTCTCTTCCTCCTCCCTCCCCTCCAAGATTCCCTCCACTCCAAGGAGGTAGTGTACATTACTCTTATGTTCTTTATACACACATTATTTTGAATAAACAATAATAATTAATTATTATTATTATAAGACTTCCCACACCATAAGGCCCCCCCAACCCCCCCCCCCTTCCCTCCATTTCTATGCCCTTCTGTCCCACAACACTGATCCATCCCATCCCAAATCCTGATTCGTCCCTAGATCTATATAGTCAGAATGGCTTGGCGCTTTCCTCCCCTGATAGTTCCCTTCCCTTCCCACCATCACTAGGCTAAGGCTGGCCGTAGCCTAAGGTATACGTGAACAGGTTGCAAGAAGTGAATTACGATCTTGTGGTCGATATTGCAGCCCCTTACACCTTAACCTCAATGCGCACCTGTACAAGGCCTTGATCGCCCACATTAGGCAGACCACAGCTTTCCTAACCCATTTAGTCTAGCAAAGAATTTAAGATATACAAGAAAAACAAGATTTGCAGCAACAGACATTATGCTTTTACCAGCAAAATAATTATGTGGAAATGACATATTACACACACACACACACACACACACACACACACACACACACACACACACACACACACACACACACACACACACACACACATGGAATGCATTAGGAAGTGATGTGGTGGAGGCTGACTCCATACACAGTTTCAAATGTAGATATGATAGAGCCCAGTAGGCTCAGGAATCTGTACATCAGTTGATTGACAGTTGAGAGGCGGGACCAAAGAGCCAAAGCTCAACCCCCGCAAGCACAATTAGGTGAGTACAATTAGGTGAGTACACACACACACAGAGCAATACGTGCCCAAACGTGTCGGTGTCTAGAACATGCTCCCTCCCCCCCCCCTTGATCCACCTTCCAGTACCCGTGACACCTGTCCCTGCTGTTTCTGCGGTGGACCAGACGCCACAAGCTAACGACACCTCTCAGTCGTTTAACTGCCGGCCGATTGTTAAACTCCAGAATTCGCGCCAACTATGACGTCATGCCCCATATATAAGGGCTTGCCGGCATCCAGCTATACAGATTACCTTTCAAGTGCTCATAGCTGTAACACCCGCTCTCGCCTCCAGGTGATGGTAGACGCACACAAGCTATCTTGTGTAAAGTATTGCCTTCACCTTTGTTATTTAACATCAATTTCACATGTATATATTTCTCTCTTGATTGTGTGTAAGCCAAGTGGATAAGGGGTTTTGTTTTTATTAATTGTTACTTGTTATTTTGTGTAAGATTAAAATAAAAATTTTATTTTATTTATTTATATTTTATTATTTTTATTATGTTTGAAGTAATCTTTTTGGCTTTTACCCGCAGCTCTCACACAGTAGAGTACCCAAGCTGTCTTGTTGACTTTATTTTGCTGTTTTTTATTAATGTGCGATGGACACAACACCTGCCCGAATAGCCACTGCTCTATTTCAGATTCTCTTCACTATATAATATACAATTTTTATATAATTCAGAAAGGACTCTTTAATGACTAGATCTAATTAAAGCCATGACATCAGTGTGTGAACGTACGACATTGCCTAATGCTAACAGCTGTTGGCTTTGCATCCAGTGACGTTAGACTCTAGCAATAGGAATGCTAATGTGCTCTTAAAATCCAACCTTCCTAATGCAAGACCTCACTTGGCTTGTGCAGAGAACATTTGCTCACCACAGGCTACCAGCATATACAATGAATCAATTCATAGGAATACAAAGTACCAAAAGCTATACCCAAATGCAGGGATCTTCAAGGCCTAACAAAAATTACAGGCATGAACGTTGCAGTCCTGCGAGGCATTTAATGAGTGCACAGATGAATGGCAGACATAGTTAATATGATAACGGTTGTTCAAGGTCTATGATCCGGTCGGAACTAATAGTAACAAATTTAGTTTATTAAAACGAGAAAGGAGGTTGCAGACGATGAGTCACAATAACGTGGCTAAAGTATGATGACCAGACCACACACTAGAAGGTGAAGGGACGACGACGTTTCGGTCCGTCCTGGACCGAAACGACTGGACTCAAGTCGATCGGTTGGTGAGCATGGCGTTGATAAATTTGAAGAACGGTTGGAAACACGTTGGCAGCACGTGTGGGTGGCTGAACGTAGGCCTAAACCGGTTCTATACAAGTCTGCAGGTCTGCTGTAGCTTATGTCTCGAGTTTAGAGTTATTTCCTTGTTACACAATACTCCTGTACTACAGTTGTACTTCTAGTGGTACTACACAATATCTTTGTTACACTGTTTATAGGGAGCCGGTCGGCCGAGCGGACAGCACGCTGGACTTGTGGTCCTTTGGTCCTGGGTTCGATCCCAGGTGCCGGCGAGAAACAATGGGCAGAGTTTCTTTCACCCTATGCCCCTGTTACCTAGCAGTAAAATAGGTACCTGGGTGTTAGTCAGCTGTCACCGGCCGCTTCCCGGGCCGCAAGGACACTAAAGCCCCGAAATCATCTCGAGATAACCTCAAGATAACCACACAGTGAGGGCACCTCAAGGGGGATGGACAACAAGTATGGGTGTCAGTATTGCTGCCCAAGGAAGGGGGGAGGGCGTGTCTTACCATTATGGTCTAAGAGAAATCGCAGGGAATAAATTATTGGTGGATTGTTCTCAAGTTTCCCCGAGGTTTCAGCAAGTATCTTGTCCCGTGATCTATGTTGTGAACTGTTTATTGCCATCAATTATGAGAGTATATTAGCTTTAACTTGTGTGTTTACAGCATTCTTTTCAGTACCGTGTATGTAGTGGTCATGCCTCCTTGTTCCTCGTCTCCTCTAGGGTGGAGAGTGAGTTTCCTAAGCCGTCTTCTGTGGCTTACCTTAGCCTGAAGCTCTTAATTCAGGCACTAATCATTTCGCACTGCCTTTGCTCCTTCTCAAATACAGTATACGAGGTTCGGGTACCATGGGATGACTGGGAATGCCAAAGGAAGTGATAGGCCTGTCTTACACTTGTTCAGGTTCAAATGTAAATGCTATCTGTCTGCCCAATACTGTAATTTAAGGTTTACACATTCACATTACACTTCTCGTCATCTGATAGGATTATGACGTACGATCACTCGGATAAATTAAGAATAATAATGATGCTAGGACTGAGCCTCGCGGACCCCACTCATCACGTCCCGTCGCCTCGACACATCTCCCGCCATTTTCTCTCAGGAACTACGTTATCCAATTCAGTATTGTGCATGTTGGGCCAGTCTGAGCTACCTCGGGTCCATGCCCCAGCGCTGCCCATACCCCAGCGTTGGCCATGCCCCAGCACTGCCCATGCCCCAGCATTTCCCCAAGAACATAATCAAATGCTTTTTGACAACAGTCTGGGAAGAAGCACCACATCTATTATACCTTTGTCAAGCATAATAACTTTTCACCAATAAATTATGATGCAGATTCATATTCAACATATGCATATTCATATCGAATACAACATATTAATGTTGTATTCATATTTGATTAATTTGTGGCATTTTGGAAGGAATGCATGTCAGTGACATATTAATAGTTTAGTTGCTCCTGTCTGCCTCTCCTTTTATAATATTGGAACTACGTTTGTCTATTTTTTGTTAGATTTCCTAGAGAATTTTAGTCTCGAGTGTTTTATTAAAATAAAATAGTTTAAACTAGCAGATACCCACAAACTGCAGTCGCCTGCCATGGTAATATGAAGTCTATTCCTAATTTTTTTTATTAATACATAAGGTACATCTGCATTAGTGCAGCTGCCCTAGACTATATGGAGTACAGTGTGTCAAAAAAGCTAACTACGTGATGCTATAAAATCCCCATCACACAGGATGGTTAGTCATACAGAGGCATGTGATAGGCAGTCTGCACTGACTCCTATGCCTTTTGTTAAGTTTAATTACTCTAGGTGTTCTTTTACCCCTTTTTCAAAGGCTACTATAATATGTAGTGTTGATTCTGGTCGACCAGTTAAAAACAAGCCTGGCAGGCGGGTCACGAGGAGCTAGAGCCCACTTCCCCGTAGTCACTAGTAGGTAAGCACACTTGATGCAAATGGTGGTGATTTTAAGGACAAAGTGTGACTAGAGTAATGGTATCAAAACCCCAGCAGCCTGTCACTTCTCTCATGGAAAATTACCTTTACGAGTCATTGTAACCTCTCCTCCAACTGAACACTGGATACCATTCATTTACAAAGTAACCATCACCTAAATTATTCCACCAGGCTCTGAGGGACATTTTACAGGCATTTACTTCTACAAGCAGTCATCAGAGCGTCATCCAAGCAATTTGCAAATCACCCGTCGACGAATGACCACTTTGCACTCCAGGAAACCTGACAAACATTGGGTACAACACGAGAGGGCCGACCAGGTAACCAGTGACTGGTCTGAGGATGCTTGGAGGTGCATATTGGTGGTGTTGGGGTGGGTGGACGGGTGGTGGTGGGGTGGGTGGACGGGTGGTGGTGGGGTGGGTTGAGGGTTGAAGGGGGAGGGGGGGAAGAGGTTGCTGACTGGGTGTGAGGACTCGACAGGTTCTAGAAGCGCTGGTCTGGTCAAAAGTTCAGGTTGGTCGACCAGCAGTGGACGGAGAGAGAGAGAATACGCTATACAAGTCATTATTTGTTTAGATCTGATAAAATTACATATACATACATATATGAGACACACCAACTACTGGGAGGAAAGGGGGGTTGGGCACACCCGGTGTTTCCCGGGTCTCTGCTATTTATCCACCTATCCATGTCTATCCATCCAGCAATCTAGCCATCCATCCATCTAGCTTTCTATCCATCCACCTATCTCTTGGTCTAACCCGAGTCACTAGAGGTGTAAACACAGCGGACAGGAACTGGGTCATGATCTCTCGCTCCACATTATTACATGTCCGGTCAATAGTCCCTTCACACCGGCCACCATGACTGGCCTCCACCTTTGTAATTACTGCAGGCGCTCCTGTGTTCTTGAGAACATGTTCATACTGCTTGGACAGTTGGCCAGTAGCAGGTATGGACAGTTGGCCAGTAGCAGGTATGGACAGTTGGCCAGTAGCAGGTATGGACAGTTGGCCAGTAGCAGGTATGGACAGTTGGCCAGTAGCAGGTATGGACAGTTGGCCAGTAGCAGCCATGGACAGTTGGCCAGTAGCAGGTATGGACAGTTGGCCAGTAGCAGGTATGGACAGTTGGCCAGTAGCAGGTATGGACAGTTGGCCAGTAGCAGGTATGGACAGTTGGCCAGTAGCAGGTATGGACAGTTGGCCAGTAGCAGGTATGGACAGTTGGCCAGTAGCAGCCATGGACAGTTGGCCAGTAGCAAGTATGGACAGTTGGCCAGTAGCAAGTATGGACAGTTGGCCAGTAGCAGGTATGGACAGTTGGCCAGTAGCAGGTATGGACAGTTGGCCAGTAGCAGGTATGGACAGTTGGCCAGTAGCAGGTATGGACAGTTGGCCAGTAGCAAGTATGGACAGTTGGCCAGTGGCGGCCATGGACAGTTGGCCAGTGGCGGCCATGGACAGTTGGCCAGTAGCGGCCATGTGGCCAGTAGCTGCTATGGACAGTTGGCCAGTAGCGGCTATGTGGCCAGTAGCGGCCATGGGCAGTTGGCCAGTAGCGGCCATGGACAGTTGGCCAGTAGCGGCCATGGACAGTTGGCCAGTAGCGGCCATGGACAGTTGGCCAGTAGCAGGTATGGACAGTTGGCCAGTAGCAGGTATGGACAGTTGGCCAGTAGCAAGTATGGACAGTTGGCCAGTGGCGGCCATGGACAGTTGGCCAGTGGCGGCCATGGACAGTTGGCCAGTAGCGGCCATGTGGCCAGTAGCTGCTATGGACAGTTGGCCAGTAGCGGCTATGTGGCCAGTAGCGGCCATGGGCAGTTGGCCAGTAGCGGCCATGGACAGTTGGCCAGTAGCGGCCATGGACAGTTGGCCAGTAGCGGCCATGGACAGTTGGCCAGTAGCGGCCATGGACAGTTGGCCAGTAGCGGCCATGGACAGTTGGCCAGTAGCGGCCATGGACAGTTGGCCAGTAGCGGCCATGGACAGTTGGCCAGTAGTAGCGTGTGGGGGGGGAAGGTGGGAGGGAGGCGTGTGTGTTGGGGAGGAGATGGGAGAAAAGGCAGTCCACCTATCACCAGAACTCGGTAAACGTCGTGTTATGTGCAATTACAGATAAAACTGACCTTCGAGATGGCCGCCATGCCAAGGAGGCAGGATAAGGTTAGAAAGGGCGGCAGTGTTAAGGCCAAGACGGGAAGGGTCTGGGGAGGATCGGGGCTAGACAACGTGAGGTGGAGGCGAGGCCAGAATAGCGTCGGGGGACGGTACACTAGCCCCCAGTGGAACACCATCTCAATGTTAGAGGACCCAATGTTAGAAAGATTACTCCAAGGTGAGACGCCCCGCTCCCACAGCTGGTGGCCCAAGAGCCTCCATTTACTAGATGAAAATCCCGCCCCACAGTACATAATTCCTAGATATATATATATATATATATATATATATATATATATATATATATATATATATATATATATATATATTCATCAATAGACATCCATATATATGTTGAAACACACGAAGAACCTCTCTCTCTCAGCTCCCTGACGAGAGAGCAAGCTTAGCTTAGCTGCCAACACCCACACGTCGTGTCAGCAAGGCGGACAGCCCGCCTGCTTTCATAACTCTCACTGACTTTCCTATTTCTAAACTTCCCTTCACCTGCGCCACTCGATCCTCTTTAATAATAATAATAATAATAATAAAATGGCCTCCAGTCACAGCCCCCTTTCCTGTGCCAGGTAAGTCCACTACGGGCTCACCATAGCCCGTGCTACTTGGAACTTTTTGTTCCCCAGTAGCTGAATCTATAACAACAGCTACACTGGGAATGAGGGAGGCTTCGAAACTAAGGTCGTTTTAGATGGGTCTTTTTAGATGGGTCGGAAGGGTCTAGACTGAAGGCAGGGGGGGGGGGGAGACGGGTGGGCGGGGGAAGAAGAGGCGAGTGGGCGGAAGGGGGGGGGGGAAGAAGAGCGCTGGGCGGGGGGGGGGGGAGAGGTAGGGAGGGGTTGACTGGGAAAATGAGAGGTTGAGGTGGTTGTGGAGTGGAGCAGGTGCTGCTACACAAGGTGGAGGGAGCGACACAATACATCACGCCTGTAGTGCCACGTCTGGGGATGCAAGAAAGGACTATACAATTTGAATATTTTTGTATGAAATATTTTAAACACAGAAGTGCATATTATTCTGGAGGCATTACAATAATACAGCGCCACCCACTGTAAGCCTACGCTTGCCACACTCCGTGGGGCACTGTGACGGAACTGGGGGGGGGAGGAACTGGGGGGGAAAGGATCTGGGTGGTGGGGGGGAAGGATCTGGGTGGTGGGGGGGGCGGAAGGAACTGGGTGGTGGGGGGGGGGCGGAAGGAACTGGGTGGTGGGGGGGGGCGGAAGGAACTGGGTGGTTGGGGGGGGGGCGGAAGGAACCGGGGTGGTTGGGGGGGGGGCGGAAGGAACTGGGTGGTTGGGGGGGGGGGCGGAAGGAACTGGGTGGTTGGGGGGGGGCGGAAGGAACTGGGTGGTTGGGGGGGGGGGCGGAAGGAACTGGGTGGTTGGGGGGGGGGGCGGAAGGAACTGGGTGGTTGGGGGGGGGGCGGAAGGAACTGGGTGGTTGGGGGGGGGCGGAAGGAACTGGGTGGTTGGGGGGGGGGCGGAAGGAACTGGGTGGTTGGGGGGGGGGCGGAAGGAACTGGGTGGTTGGGGGGGGGGCGGAAGGAACTGGGTGGTTGGGGGGGGGGCGGAAGGAACTGGGTGGTTGGGGGGGGGGCGGAAGGAAATGGGTGGTGGGGGGGGGCGGAAGGAACTGGGTGGTGGGGGGGGGGGGCGGAAGGAACTGGGTGGTGGGGGGGGGGCGGAAGGAACTGGGTGGTGGGGGGGGGCGGAAGGAACTGGGTGGTGGGGGGGGGGCGGAAGGAACTGGGTGGTGGTGGGGGGGGGGGGAAGGAACTGGGTGGTGGGGGGGGGGGCGGAAGGAACTGGGTGGTGGGGGGGGGGCGGAAGGAACTGGGTGGTGGGGGGGGGGGGGGCGGAAGGAACTGGGTGGTGGGGGGGGGGCGGAAGGAACTGGGTGGTGGGGGGGGCGGAAGGAACTGGGTGGTGGGGGGGGGCGGAAGGAACTGGGTGGTGGGGGGGGGAATGAAGGCGGGCGATGGGGGGGGGAATGAAGGCGGGCGATGGGGGGGGGGAATGAAGGCGGGCGATGGGGGGGGGGGAATGAAGGCGGGCGGTGTGGGGGGGGGGAATGAAGGCGGGCGGTGTGGGGGGGGGGAATGAAGGCGGGAGGGCGGGGGGGGGGAATGAAGGCGGGAGGGCGGGGGGGGGGGGAATGAAGGCGGGCGATGGGGGGGGGGAATGAAGGCGGGCGATGGGGGGGGGGAATGAAGGCGGGCGATGGGGGGGGGAATGAAGGCGGGCGATGGGGGGGGGGAATGAAGGCGGGCGATGGGGGGGGGGAATGAAGGCGGGCGATGGGGGGGGGGGAATGAAGGCGGGCGATGGGGGGGGGGAAATGAAGGCGGGCGATGGGGGGGGGAATGAAGGCGGGCGATGGGGGGGGGGGAATGAAGGCGGGCGATGGGGGGGGGGAATGAAGGCGGGCGGTGTGGGGGGGGGAATGAAGGCGGGCGGTGTGGGGGGGGGAATGAAGGCGGGCGGTGTGGGGGGGGAATGAAGGCGGGCGGTGTGGGGGGGGGGAATGAAGGCGGGCGGTGTGGGGGGGGAATGAAGGCGGGCGGTGTGGGGGGGGGGAATGAAGGCGGGAGGGCGGGGGGGGGGGAATGAAGGCGGGGGGGGGGGAATGAAGGCGGGAGGGCGGGGGGGGGGGGAATGAAGGCGGGAGGGCGGGGGGGGGGGAATGAAGGCGGGAGGGCGGGGGGGGAATGAAGGCGGGAGGGCGGGGGGGGGGGAATGAAGGCGGGAGGGCGGGGGGGGGGAATGAAGGCGGGAGGGCGGGGGGGGGAATGAAGGCGGGAGGGCGGGGGGGGGGAATGAAGGCGGGAGGGCGGGGGGGGGGGAATGAAGGCGGGAGGGCGGGGAGGGGGAATGAAGGCGGGAGGGCGGGGAGGGGGAATGAAGGCGGGCGGGAGGGGGGATGAAGGCGAGGGGGGGGAATGAAGGCGGGCGGTGGGGGGAGATGGTGAGGTAAGGGGAGGGTGGTGGTGAGGTAAGAGAGGGGGGTGGGTGGGGGGGGGGAATGAAGGCGGGAGGGCGGGGAGGGGGAATGAAGGCGGGAGGGCGGGGAGGGGGAATGAAGGCGGGCGGGAGGGGGGATGAAGGCGAGGGGGGGGAATGAAGGCGGGCGGTGGGGGGAGATGGTGAGGTAAGGGGAGGGTGGTGGTGAGGTAAGAGAGGGGGGTGGGTGGGGGGGTCATAGAAATGGGTGGGAGGGGTTGTGGTAGTGGGTGGGAGGGGTAGTGGTAGTGGGTAGGAGGGGTTGTGGTAGTGGGTAGGAGGGGTTGTGGTAGTGGGTGGGAGGGGTTGTGGTAGTGGGTGGGAGGGGTAGTGGTAGTGGGTGGGAGGGGTAGTGGTAGTGGGTGGGAGGGGTAGTGGTAGTGGGTGGGAGGGGTTGTGGTAGTGGGTGGGAGGGGTAGTGGTAGTGGGTGGGAGGGGTAGTGGGTGGGAGGGGTAGTGGTAATGGGTGGGAGGGGTAGTGGGTGGGAGGGGTAGTGGTAGTGGGTGGGAGGGGTTGTGGTAGTGGGTGGGTGGGGTAGTGATGGTGCCATTTCTTCCCACCGTTGATACCAATAATTATATTACGGTGTGGTGTTAGGAGACAGTGGGAGCGTGTGTCGTGTAGCGTGACTAGTGACGGGTAGTTGCCAGACACGGTGCCTGGCACTGGTGGCAGACAGGGTGCCTGGCACTGGTGGCAGGCACTGGTCTCTTCCCTTCACCTATGCCTCTCCTTCCTCTTTACTTAAAAAAAAACTGGTGGCAGACGGGGGAGCCTGTCACTGGTGGCAGACGGGGGTGCCTGCCACTGGTGGCAGACGGGGGGTGCCTGCCACTGGTGGCAGACGGGGGGTGCCTGCCACTGGTGGCAGACGGGGGGTGCCTGCCACTGGTGGCAGACGGGGGGTGCCTGCCACTGGTGGCAGACGGGGGGTGCCTGCCACTGGTGGCAGACGGGGGGTGCCTGCCACTGGTGGCAGACGGGGGGTGCCTGCCACTGGTGGCAGACGGGGGGTGCCTGCCACTGGTGGCAGACGGGGGCCCCTGGCACAGGTGGCAGACGGGGGCCCCTGGCACAGGTGGCAGACGGTGGTGCCTGGCACTGGTGGCAGACGGTGGTGCCTGGCACTGGTGGCACCCGGGTCAGCTGGCCGTTGTCCCCCTCTTCCCGCCCGGGTTCTCCCGTCAGCCGCCAGGTGGCACTGCCACCACCGCCCTCGTCAGAAAGTCGGCAACCAATAAACGCCTTCAGAAACGTTTTCTTAAGCCTCTTTTATTTGTAGTTGGATTCCTTTTAAGGTTCTTCCCCGTGTTGAACAGAGAAGGCGACTCCTTGAGACGGAGGAAGGTTGGGTTGGGAGCAGCAGTGCCACGCCCATATAGACGGGCTGCGCGCAGCCGTGCCACGCCCGTTATGCCGGCGCCCTTCAGATGGGCGTCCAGCCTGGGGCAGCCACACTGCCCGGGCACCTTGTGCACCCCGCCGCTGCCCTCCCCACCTCCCCGACCCCACTCTAGCCCCCACCAGGCCCGCCCCGCCCCCCACTACCCATCACCATACTCACCCAGCAGCAGCAGTTTGATGTCTTTCGCTGCCTGGATGCCGTCCTCCTTCAAGTTCTTCTCGATCTGTTTGCTGCGGGCCTGCGCGGCGCGCTCCTCCGCAGACATGGCACAGCCCATGGTTGCGGTGTCGGCTACCACTCCTCACCGACCACGCTATACGGTCCTGCCGACCTCCACCACACACCACAGTGGCAGCGCCACAACTGTACCACACTACACCACACTCACACACACGGCACGGAAGAAGGGCAGCGAAGTTCCGCAACTAAGGCCAGCGCACTGCACACTGAAGGTGGTTAGCGGCGCGCACCCCACCAACCACCACCACCCACGCCCACCACTCCACACCACACTTGTGGAGCCTCTCACTCCTCACCCGAAACTTACAACAAACAAGCGTAGCGCAAAAATCCCTCTCGATAGTGGGTAACTCATTCTGTGAAGCTCTTGTGAGTGATATACCTAAATTAGGGAGTGATTATCCTACGCTTGGCTGTGTGTGTCTCCTCTATCCGCCAGGGCGCACGCGCACTGGCCGCCACGCGCAACAGTGTCACCAAACATCATTTCTTTACCTCAATATTTACACCTCTCACACTCCATTTTAAACCATAATCACAGCATAGTAATGATCATACGAATACGCTATTAATAAAATCATTAACAGCAGGAAGATGGAAAGGGACTGAGCCCTTTAAAATAAGGTACAAAATGGGTATCCTACACCTCGCCCGGCAGGGCAGCGCAAGAGTGTTACCACCCGTACCAGACTACCATTTAAAACACACTACTAACAGTATTCCTCTCGCAGACACCTTTACTTTCATGGAATTATGCGGAACAATTTTTTCGCTTGATATTCCAGTCAATTGTAAGTGTCACGGTGGACGGTCCAGGAGGCTGTTGAGTCAATAGATGAGGGTGGAGCGTATCTGAGGGCAGGTTTTCCAGAGGATGTGTGTGTGTGTGTGTGTGTGTGTGTGTGTGTGTGTGTGTGTGTGTGTGTGTGTGTGTGTGTGTGTGTGTGTGTGTGTGTGTGTGTGGTGTACTGCTAGCCTCATAACTTGTCACACCTCATGCTTCAGCCTATATACTCTTAGTGCGGACACCATACATTATATACCACCCACCAAACCTTATATACCACCCACCATACCTTATATACCACCCACCATACCTTATATACCACCCACCATACACTATATACCACCCACCATATATATAATGGAACCCAAGATTCTTGGAGAGGGTTCTGGGAGATCTTTTATTCCTCGCTTTTTTGTGATAACTTAGTTCAACAGGCTGTTGCTTGGAGCGGCCGGCAGACCCACATATCCACTTCAACCCAGTTGGTCCTGCACTTTTTGTAGGAACTTATCTAAATGCTTCTTGAAGATATCCACCTTTGTTCCGGCAATATTTCACATGTTTGCTGGGAGGGTGTTGAACATCCGTGGACCTCTAATGTTCAGACAGTGCTCTCTGTGCTTATGGCACCCTTACTCATCACTGGTTCTATTCTGCATTTCCTTCCGTATCTCTCTCTCCAGTATGTTGTTATTATACTGTGTACATTTGGGACCTGGTCTTCAAGTATCTTCCATATATATATTATTTGATACCTCTTTCGTCTCCTTTCCAGAGACCAAAGAGGTATCATTTTGAGAGCTTTGAGACGGTCCCAATAATTTAGGTGTTTTTATCGTGTCTTTGCGTGTCGTATATCTTGTCTGTATTCCCTCCAAGATGGGACAGCACCTGTGATTTAAATAGTATTAGCATTGCTGCGGGGTCACTGGATTTGAACGTTCTCATACTCCATCTTATCACTGTCCTGGCCGCCGCTATATTTGTTCGGTTATGTTCATTAAATGTCAGGTCGCCAGACATCATAATTCCTAGATCTTTTATATATGGCTTTGCTTCTATGAGTAGGTCTGATCGAGTCCTGTACCCTGTGTTTCGTTTAAGTTCCTCGTTTCCACAATACCTTAATATCCGGAACTTATCACTGTTAAACATCATGTTATTTTCCGCTGCTCAGTCGAAGACTTTATTAATATCGGCTTGTAGTTTGTCAGTGTCTTCTACAGAGGAAATTTTCATGCTGATTTTTGTATAATCTGCTAAGGATGACATGAAGCTGTGACTAGTATTTTTGTCTATATCCGAGATAAAGAATGAGAAAGAGCAGTGGTGCAAGGACTGTGCACCACTGGGGTACAGAGCTCTTCAATGCACTTGGACTTGATTCAATGCACTTGGACTTGATTTTATTTGATTGACTGTTACTCTTTGCATTCCGTTTGACAAAATTTAGAAAATTCAACGCCCCACTTTACCCGTTATTCATATTGACCTCATTTTATGAGGCTATCATTCCATGGTCATATCTTGGAAAAGTCTGTGTATAGTACATCTGCATTTTGTTTTCTTCTAGTTATTTTGTGATTTTGCTATAGTGGTTGAGTAACTGTGAAAGACATGACCTTCCTGTTCTAGATCCATATTAACCTGAGTTGTAAAGTTCATTGTTTACCATAAAACTGAAGATTTGAATCCTCTTTCAAAAACTTTTATTATATTTGATGTTATATACCCACCATACCTTATATCTCACCTACCATACCTTATATCCCGCCCAACATACCCTACATACCACCCACCATACCTTATATCCCGCCCAACATACCCTACATACCACCCACCATACCTGATATCCCGCCCAACATACCACCCACCATACTTTATATCCCGCCCAACATACCCAACATACCACCCACCATACCTGATATCCCGCCCAACATACCACCCACCATACCTTATATCCCGCCCAACATACCACCCACCATACCTGATATCCCGCCCAACATACCCTACATACCACCCAACATATTTATAAGTTACACCACATAGCTGTGGAGCATTATCAGTCACTCTCAAGTGTCCATAATAAGTCTGAAGTCTGCGCTCATCCATCACATAATTGTACAGACTTCTGCGAGAGATTGTCTGCGTGGAGGACACACACACAAGGCCTTTTAAGTCGTTATTTTTAAATGGTGTATATCTGTGGTGCCTTTTATTTGTCGAGAGTTGGATAATTACGATTCTAATGTGAATGAACGTCAATAATTTGACCACTAACAAAGTCTTAAAAACCTTTTGGAAGTAATCATTTGGTCCAGGTTTAGTTCACATTTTATCTGGTGTAATTGCTACTCATTTGGAGGCTATAATTAGGCATCAGAATACTAAACAATATGAGATCATAGATGCTTTTTTTTAAATAATAAGAATATAACTATTTTTCCTCGTTTTGGGATTTGTTATATTATACACACACACACTAGGGGGTACCCGGCGTTGTCCGGGTCTGTCTGTCTCTCTATCTCCACATTCACATATCTATATCTATCTCTTTCTCTCTCTAGCAATTTATCTCAAATTTTGGGTGCATTGTGAGGATATCCTCTAGAACACGAGAGTGAATAAAGTAATTGCAAAGCTCCAGGTACCTCATGCCAACTGGTCTGAATGGTCTGATAACTGGGCATTTGGTGATGTAGTGTGCAAGCTCATGTCCCAGTTCCTGCTCACAGAGTTTGCAGCTGGAGTGCTCAGGATTGGGAGATCCGTCACCTGTAGCCACCTGCCACAGGTAACGGTAGCCACCTGCCACAGGTAACGGTAGCCACCTGCCACAGGTAACGGTAGCCACCTGCCATAGGTAACGGTAGCCACCTGCCATAGGTAACGGTAGCCACCTGCCACAGGTAACGATAGCCACCTGCCATAGGTAACGATAGCCACCTGCCATAGGTAACGATAGCCACCTGCCATAGGTAACGGTAGCCACCTGCCACAGGTAACGGTAGCCACCTGCCACAGGTAACGGTAGCCACCTACCACACGTAACGATAGCCACCTGCCACAGGTAACGATAGCCACCTGCTACAGGTAACGGTAACCCAACCTGATCCTGGCAACCACTGTGTCGCACAGTCTGGTAGACGTTTTGTGCTGCCCATAAAGATAGGTTTCAGATCTGAACAAATCATAGCTTTTTATATTGGTGCTTTCAGGTCGTTGGGAGTCAGTAATTGCTCTCCTATCAGACCTGAGTGTTTGGAACAATATAGTCTTGAGGGTAGAGATAGGGATACCTAGAGCTAATTCAACTTCATCTTTGTTACATCATCTAATTTGCCTGCAATACCATTATGATGGGTTATATTTATGTAAGATGGTATCCATAAAAAAATATTCGAAACCCTTCACTGCAGCGATCAGGTCATTTATAATTGCTAGTATGAAGTTTTTGCTGTCGATTTTGCAGTTTTCAATTGCAGGTTTACCTTTGAATCTCAAGAATAACAAGACTTTGAATCACAAAATATTATTCCTCCTTTGTTTTTTGAAAGTTTTGGTAGCTAGTTGTAGTGCTGCTAGTTCTGTTTTTGTG
Organism: Procambarus clarkii; assembly: GCF_040958095.1. Taxonomy (NCBI): domain Eukaryota; kingdom Metazoa; phylum Arthropoda; class Malacostraca; order Decapoda; family Cambaridae; genus Procambarus; species Procambarus clarkii. The sequence continues at coordinate 11,126,075 of NC_091178.1, forward strand.
TAGGTCGGCCAGTTATTTAACCTGACACTGATAGTCCCATCATAAGATTTTCTGTTGACAACTATGGTAATCACCCGCCATACTTCACACTTGACGCGTGAAATACTCCATTGCTATGCTCTGGGGTTGTGGATAAATATTAATATTTCTTAAATTATTTGACTCAGGTTTACCCCGAGCAGCCTGTGACCATCCCCTACCCCAGACCACTTACTCTACAAACTTTTGAGGCCAGCCCCAAGCCTCTGGCCTCCAACACTGGATAGACAAACAGACAGAAATTCTGTCTTATAGGTGTTAATTAAAATATTTAGGTAGCAGTCTCGTAGACATATGTTACTGAATATTGGAGAAAGGTTGAGGTCAGTGATTCAAGTAGGAATCTTCTCAATTTTATAAGTTTTTCTTTATTTGAGAAGGAAGTTGCCAGAATTAACTCTCCGAAGTTGAGTTTAGAGTTTTATTAGAGCCTGACGCTGAGAGATGCGTTTCGTCGACTCTTGTCAACATCATCAAAAGCAGAGAACAAGTGGTTACAATTTCTGAGCAGCGGAATATAGCCTGGGTTATATAGTCACAACCCCTCCACAACCCCCCCACCCCCTGCTTCGCCCCTCTTGATGACTGATAAAGATTAAGCCCCCCAAGAGGTGGCACGGGCATGAATAACCCGTAATCTTCCTCTGCTATCAAACAATATTAGGAAGCACTGAAACTACTGTGTCTAAGTCTCTAAGGAAGGTGAGGTGTTGGTGAGGGTGAGTGGCCGAGGCTGTGGGGATAAGAGAGGGAGGGAAAATCAATGAGAAGAACAAAAAAGGGATAAAAGGGAAGATGGAAGAACGAGGTGTTGGTGTTGTGTTGATGGTGAAGTGGTGGTGGTGTGTTGATGGTGAAGTGGTCATGGTGGTGTGTTGATGGATTGTTGATGATGGAGTGGTGGTGCAAAAGTGTTTGTAGTAGGGGTGGGGGTTGTACTGGGGAGGGAGAGGTGGGGAAGGGTTTGTACTGGGGAGGAAGAGGTGGGGAAGCAGTGGTAAGGTGGAAGAGGAATTGAGAAAGAGGAGGGAAGGAGAGGGTCAGGAGGAGGAGGCGGAGGCCGGGCGGCTGGTCTATGAATACAACGTAACACCAGCGGAGGTCTGAGAGAGTGTGGCACAGTCCCCCAGCTCTGGCTTACTGTGTCACAAGGTGTCATGGGTGCCAGTGTCATGCCACACTGCTTGACAGCCTCGGCTCACAACCCACGCTCCCGGGTTCAACTCTCGGCCAGGATAGCATCGACTGGCAACGTTTCCGTTCACCTCATGCATCTGTTCACCAACGTCACAAGAGATACCCGAGAGTTCGACATCTGTTGGGCGTTGAATCCTTGGGAAGGACAGTAGTGGGCCGAGGAGGAGCTGGATAAGCCTAAGTACCAACACCTGACACCGGCAAAACATATTAGGTGTCACTTGATAATCAGTTATGACAGTCTTGAGGTGTAATACACTCTACTTGTTGTGTAGGCAAGACAAGGGGCCGGGTTGTGTTGTGATACCGTGGAGAGGTTGTCAAGTCTCTCCAGGCGGGTCCCGTCGCCTGCTGGGGCCAGATTCACCAAGCAGTTACGCAAGTACTTACGAACGTGTACATCTTAACTCAATCTTTGACGGCTGTGGTTACATTTATTAAACAATTTACAACCATGAAAACTTTCCAATCAACTGTTGTTTTATTGTTATAAACAGCCTCCTGGTGCTTCGGAGCTCATTAACTCTTTAATAATGGTAAACAAAGCCGCCAAATATTGAGAAAAGATGTACAGGTTCGTACGTGCTTGCGTAACTCCTTTGTGAATCTGACCTGCTGCTCCGCAGAGTTCACTGCACACCAGTAATGCTTCCACGTGCCGACCAAACACCCTAGTCACTCCTCTAATACTGAAACTTTAGTGGCCTCAAGAGTAAGTTTAATCGACTAAGAGACCTAGCAGAGTAATGCCTAAAAGACAGAATGTCTGTTTGTCTATCCAATATTGGAGGCCAGAGGCTTGGGACTGGCCTCAAAAGTTTGTAAGGTAAGTGGTCTGGGGTAGGGGATGGTCACAGGCTGCTCGGGGGTAGACCTAAGTCAATGTGGGTGTCTTCAGCACCCCACATTGAAGACAAAGTTTCTGGTGGTATTCAGGGCTGTTACAAGCACAGGTGGGTGTTACTGTGGGAGGACCAGGCCAGGGGAGTAACGCTGTGGTAACTCAGGTAACATATACACTCACACACATGCACTTATATTATCAAAATAACCTATTGTGTTTACATATACATATATATTTTTTTACAAATTTACATATATATTTTAAGACAAGAGTTCGTATTACTATAATTTGAAGATTGTGAAGTTTTTCGTTGACTAGTAGACTGCTAGTGGGGTTGGCGGTGGTGGTACGGGGGTGGGGAGTGGGGGTTGGGGGTCGGGGATGGGAGGTGGGAGGGAGAGGGTGTGCGAGATGTGGGCGGGGGGGGGGATGTGCTGGGACGGGACCCCGGAGGGGGGGGGGTGGATGGTGATCAAAGACAAGAATTTGGCACATGTTGCTTATTGTTTGGGGCGAGAGTGCCACAGAGTGCCTGCATGATCACTCAGTTACTGCCACACTACCACCACCTCTCACCATCACCACCACCATCCCTTACCACCACCACCACTACCACCACCTCTCACCATCACCATCCCTTACCACCACCATCACCATCCCTTACCACCACCACCACCACTACCACCACCTCTCACCATCACCACTACCACCACCTCTCACCATCACCACCACCACCACTACCACCACCTCTCACCATCACCACCACTACCACCACCTCTCACCATCACCACCACCACAACCACTACCACCACCTCTCACTATCACCACCACCATCCCTTACCACCACTTCCACCATCCATCACCACCTACACTATCATCATCACTACCATCACGGCACCATCAACACCACAACACACATACACCATCAGTTCCTCCCCCTCTCCCCCCCCCCACACACACGTACACAATCCCTGCATCTGAGATTTCTGGGAATAGGGTGTCCAAGAAGAGCCTATGGTACACAAACGTCGACGGAGTTGCAAACAAAGTGGAGGAACGGTTAGGGAACTTACGGGGTACTCATGCCCGTGCCATCTCTTGGGTGGCTTAGTCTTCATTAATCAATCAATCAATCGGAGTTAGGGGGAAAAGATCCTAATTTAGTTGCAATAGCGGAAACGAAAATAAATGATATGATATTTGATGCAATATTTCCAGGTGTTAAAGAAAGAAAGAAAGAAGAAAGAAAGAAGGGAAAGAAAGCAAAGACATGGAGGAAGGAAGGGGGGGGGGAGTTGCACTACTAGTAAAACCAAAGTGGAAGTTCGAAGAACTAGAGAATCAGAATGCAAATGCTGACACAAACTCCCCCAAACTTAGAGTACAAAACACCACTAGAAGTAACCATTGTGTCCTGGTCTTTGACTATATGATCGCACTTAAAACACTGCCCATACGACAAGGGGTCCAGGGAAGAGGGAATTAGACTATACAAATGAGGACAGCATGACTGTAAAAGAGGATCTGGGACTTGTAAAATGGGAGAAGGAACTTGGAAGGCAGAAAGTTCAGCAAATGATCATTCACTCAAAATGAGGTGCAAAGAGGCAGAAAAAAGAGATTCATATACCAACAATAAAAGGAAGAGTAAGAGAGAGTATAATAACCCGAGGTTCAAATGACGGTATAAAAAAGCAAAACCGAAAAGCAGTAGGAAGTGGAGGAAATGCAGAAGACAAAGAACAGTATATTCGGAATAGGTCCAACGAATGAATGCATATACATTATATATACATATATAATATAAGCCTGGGGACCATTTAGGCTTGTTCGCATATATAATGTATATATCTGGGATGTGGAATTTTCAGTTGCATAAAGCCATAATGGCTTGGGACCATTCAAGCTTGTTCGCATATATATACATAAATATATATATAATGAAAATTGGTAGAAAGCAACTCTGAAAACTATATTGCTTCCCAAAACTCCTACATCGTCATATAAAAATGAAAATGACAGTGAATGTCTAAGTGACTAAGGTTACGAAAAAGGGGGAAGCGAGTACATAGGAAATGATGAAGACATTTGTGAAGAGCTCAATGCCAGCTTCCACGGAGTGTTCACTACCGAGCCTCTATTGACGTATGAAGAATGACTGAAAGAACTGAACCTGTCGACGCTGGAGAGGAAGCGAGAGAAGGGAGACATGATACAGACATAAAATATGTAGGTGGATTGACAGACTGGAAAAATAAAATAATATGTTTACAATGACAGAATTACGGGCTATTCATGCCCGTGCCACCTCTTGGGTGGCTTAATCAATCATCAATCACCAACAGAACAAGATGACAGGGATGGAAACTTCAGACTCAAATGTGTCATAGAGATGTTAGGAAGCTTTCTTTTAGCGAAGTGGGTGAATTGAATGACTTAAAGAAGCAGGTTGAGAGAGGCAAACTCCATTCATAACTTTAAAAGAAGGTATGATAGGGAAATAAGTCAGGAGTCATTCTAGTAGACAATCGGCGGCTAGAATAGCGGAGGTCACGAGTTAGAGCTCGATCCTGCAGGCACAAATAGGTGAGTACAAACAGGTGAGTATACACACACACATTTCACCTTTACACATGCACCACCACATACATCTACACACACACACACACACACACCAGCTTTCCTACACATACATCCACTCCCCCACACATACACCCCTCACCCACACATACTCTCCCACTCCTCCCCACATACACCCCACTTTCCCACACATATACACCACTCCCCCACTCCCCCCCCCACCCGCTCACCCCCCACCCCCCACACACATGCACCTATAACCCGCCAGGGGTGACTCAAACGAGGGAAAACACAAACCTCTCGGGTGAAAAACAAACAGAATGAGCAGATTTTTAAGGCCGTCACAGATACCGTGCAGAGGGCAGCCCTGCTGTGAGCAGCTGTGATCAGCTGTACGGTGTGAGGAGCTGTGAGGAACTGTGAAGGACTGTGAGGAACTGTGAAGGACTGTGGGGAACTTTACAAAGGGATATCCAGTGACCACAGGTTCACCAACACCTACACCATCTTGGCTTCAGTCACCCCCCATCATGGCTTCAATACTTCGACCACCTCCCAAACCCATTGGGGGCTGCGCTGGCTTGTGTGGGCCGGGGGTAGGCAGGGTTTGTGTGGGGGGAGGGGCGGGGGGAAGGTTTGGATGAGCCCAAACACGTGCCCACACCTGCTTTCTCGAGTGACAAAGGCAGATATGTTGGGCTTGACGCCTATCAATCTATGGAAGGTTATTAACGCAACAACAACAGCTGCCTGATCAACCACTGAGAATACTTTAGCCCTGAACATAGTCCAAGACTGAAGTAAACTGTACACCAAGTAGCAGTTTACACCTCTCCGTGTATACCCTTTGTATCAGTGTATACCTGAGTACTCTTACCTATAGGGTAACCACCACACAATTAATGCCAAGAATTTGATTATATATATATTTTTTTCTTTTTTTGGGGGGGGGGGGGAATCCCGCCAGTCATGTAGATGACACAGTTGTAATGTATATAATATATATTTTATTATGCATATTTGTATTATAAATGTACATTTTATTGCAAATAGCTTCAATAATATTTATATATATATATATATATATATATATATATATATATATATATATATATATATATATATATATATATATTAGTATATTTTGGTAGCAGTCTTTCCTGTAGACATATATTATTAAATATGACCGAAAAAGTAAGATTAATAATTCTAACACGAATTTTATCAATCTTTCGTACATTTCTTTTCACTGTTGGAGGTAATTCAAAAATCAATTCTCCAAAATTCATTTTTATTTCTAGTCTGACGCGACACGAGCGCGTTTCGTAAAACTTATTACATTTTCAAAGACTTTAGTTTACAAATACACAACTGAATAGAACTTACACATCTCCGATTTTGTTTATATCTACATTTGAGTGAGGTGGATGGGGTGAGGTGGCATTAATAGGGTATTAATTTCATCAACACAAGACAGAACACGAAACAGTGGGTATTGAAATGGAAGTGATTGTAGAAAGCCTATTGGTCCATATTTCTTGATGCTTCTATATTGGAGCGGAGTCTTGAGGTGTCTTGAGGAGTCTTGGAGCGGAGTCTCACCTCAAGACTCCGCTCCAATATAGAAGCATCAAGAAATATGGACCAATAGGCTTTCTACAGTCACTTCCATTTCAATACCCACTGTTTCGTGTTCTGTCTTGTGTTGATGAAATTAATACCCTATTAATGCCACCTCTTGTTCTGTCTTGTGTTGATGAAATTAATACCCTATTAATGCCACCTCACCCCATCCACCTCACTCAAATGTAGATATAAACAAAATTGGAGATGTGTAAGTTCTATTCAGTTGTGTATTTGTAAACTAAAGTCTTTGAAAATGTAATAAGTTTTACGAAACGCGCTCGTGTCGTGTCAGACTAGAAATAAAAATGAATTTTGGAGAATTGATTTTTGAATTACCTCCAACAGTGAAAAGAAATGTACGAAAGATTGAGAAAATTCGTGTTAGAATTATTAATCTTACTTTTTCGGTCATATTTAATAATATATATATATATATATATATATATATATATATATATATATATATATATATATATATATATATAAAGGGTATTCAGTGATAATGCCCTTTATAAATATTTACGAGCGATAAATCACTTTACGGTCGCATAAAAGACAAAACTCAGTAATTAATACTATTGTAACTCTGCACACACCGGGACCCAACCAACCTGGAGGTTATCTTGAGGTGTTTCCGAGGATCAATGTCCTCCACGGCCCGGTCTCTGACCAGTTCTCTGGATTATTGGTTTGGTCAACTAGGCTGCTAGGCGCCGCTTCTTGCAGCGGGGCTATTTTGCACTTTCTGCTTCTCCTGATTTCCCCAAGGAATACTTTCCCTGCGCAGATTTGGGAACAGCAGCAACACCAGAGCCAGCCACGGAAGCTACCTGAGGTCTGTGCGTGTGGACGGGGGGACAGGAGCTGCAGCTCACGTCTGCTGTGTTCCCCCAAGACAGTAAAGGTGCTCATTAGGACAGGACGCTGCCTAATGATAAGGCTTGCCCCGGATATCCTCTCTCACTCATCACGTCTCAACCTCAACTCTCTCACCACACTCGTGACTATGTACACACTAGCCTCAGAGCACAAACTAGCTCCATAGCACACTCTCGTCTCAATGCTCACCTTAGCTTCAGAACACAATAGCACCAGAACACACACTAGCCACGTCACACTAACAACACCACAGAGCTTTACCGCCACACTTCACAGACCTCTCACACTGCCGTGCTCAACAAACCTGTCTTAATACTATATTTCCCATTAAACTGTGACACACACACACAAGATGGCGGTGTCACTCTGGCCCTCACACTGGCGCCCCAACAGACATGCTGAAAACTCTTGTAGTACATATTTCATATTAATCTTTGGCCATACTCACTAAGCTTGTCCATGGTCCTGGTCACCCACACTAGCCTCGCCCCTCCTGGCATACTGGTCGATGCTGCTACGTTATTTAAGCGTCGTTTCGACTCCCATCAAATTATCTTTATCTTCCACGCGCCATTTCCTGCTTTATCACCTGCACTCCTCTTTTTATCATCAATTATCTTTACTCCTAATTATTATCACCTTCATTCATGTATATATCTTTATTATCTACAATTTCCTCCACAAATGTATCGCGCCACCTGATACCTGCTGATATCCTACCATCTCCCAGTACCAATTTACCGTACCTGTTTTATACCCGTTTCTCTTGTTCGTCCTTTTTACCACTCTACGCATATCTCTCTAGTTTTGTTTACCTACTTACACGCTTTAAGAGTTCTTTACATTATTATTATTCATTCTCTCTCTCTCTCTCTCTCTCTCTCTCTCTCTCTCTCTCTCTCTCTGTTACAGTGTCTCTCCGTCTGCGATAGTAAACAAACGCCAGCTAATCACAGCCTAGCGCAGATCGGAGAGCAACCGCCGCGCTGACGACTGTTTTAAGCCGAACGCTCTATATATACGGACGGCATGTGTTCGGTCACTTCCACGGGAGACATCTCCCGTCACGCAGGGTGCAGATGCACCTCCACAGATCTCCAGTATCAGCTCTTGATACTGGTAATGGCTCCAAAGGGCCACCACTTACGGGCTATTCATGCCCGTGCCACCTTTTGGGCGGCTTAATCTTCATCAATCAATCGGTCACTTCCTCAGTCGCCCTCACAGCCTACACCTCCGGAGGATTGTGAGGCACAGGGGAGGGAACTATCAGGGGGGGAAAGCGCCAAGCCATTACGACTATATAGCACTTGCAAGGGATCAGGATAAGGATTAGGGCCGGGGAGGGAGGGAGAGGGGGAATATTAGGAAATATATAGTACTAGGGTGACTTGGAAATAAGTACAAGGGTGAGTTACTGTGATCACTTACACTGACTTGAGGAAGTTGTTAATATGGCATAAAATAATGGTAAGTTATTGGGTGAAGTTGAAGAGTTACAGAGCTTAATAACTGGCGTGACTTACTGGGCAGTATTGGAATGGGAGAGAGGGGGTGGGGGAGACTCAGGGTGGAGGGAGGGGAAGGAAGGTGATGGGGTGTAGAAGGGAAGGGGAAGGGAGGTGATGGGGGGCGGAGGGAGGGGTAGACGGGGAGGGGCGCTCCCTGCACGTCAAGGAGATGCCAAGAACGCTGCACACGGCTGAAAATACGAGGAAACTCGACCGATCAAAAGCTATTGCACCAATTTAGCAAGAGCTGTGAGGAGTGAGAGTGGAGGGGGGGTGAGGGGGGTCCTGAGGGTCACTGCCTCCGCTGCCCACTCACCGACCGTGACATCACTGACAGTCAATGTCAGACTGGTGGTGCCTGCAGTTCGCTAATAACAATGGTAGACGTTTATCCAGTTACCTCTTCACACAATTATGGATTGCTGGTCGTGTATTAAAATATACAATAGTATAAAGCCGATTCATCATATTATACAAGCACAGGCGGTATGCTCAATATAGTTACGCTGAGAAATACACCTGGGGTGTATATATCCTGCGTGGTATGAGGAAATAATTCCGAAACCAGTTTTTAAAGAGTATACACTATGAATGACGCGTTTATTAAAAACAATATTTGATACCAAATCGAGAATTTAAACAACAACAACCCATAAATTAACTACAATCCCCACCCACTCTCCACAACACGTAGCGAACTCCACAATGCATCATCAACCTGTACCTGGTTGATACCTGCTTGATACCTGGTTGATACCTGCTTGATGGGGTTCTGGGAGTTCTTCTACTCCCTAAGCCCGGCCCGAGCCCAGGCTTGACTTGTGAGAGTTTGGACCGTGGACATCTTCAAGAGAAAACTGGACTGTTTTCTAAGAGAAGTTCCGGATCAGCCGGGCTGTGGTGGGTATGTGGGCCTGCGGGCCGCTCCAAGCAACAGCCTGATGGACCAAACTCTCACAAGTCGAGCCTGGCCTCGGACCGGGCTTGGGGAGTAGAAGAACTCCCAGAACCCCATCAACCAGGTATCAAGCTTGGTCCACCAGGCTGTTGCTTGGAGCGGCCCGCAGGCCCACAGCCCGGCTGGTCCGGCACTCCTTGGAGGAAACAATCTAGTTTCCTCTGTATTCTCATCTCGTCACACTGGCCAATTCCCTTTAAAAAATCTCAAAAGCAAAAACACGGACGAAACTGAGTCAGTTTACTTGTGTCAACAATTAAGGTCAGTGTTTACAGTGAAGACAGTGAGGTCAGCTGGTCACAGCCACAGTCATAGCTCAGATATCATTCGTTAGAGCGAGAAGCCGTCAAGACAAGGCGATTAGGGTCGTGTTGGTGGTATGATTAGCGGCCCACACCAGCAGGGAGGGCAGGATCAGTGGCCCACACCAGCAGGGAGGGCAGGAACAGCGGCCCACACCAGCAGGGAGGGCAGGATCAGCGGCCCACACCAGCAGGGAGGGCAGGATCAGCGGCCCACACCAGCAGGGAGGGCAGGATCAGCGGCCCACACCAGCAGGGAGGGCAGGAACAGCGGCCCACACCAGCAGGGAGGGCAGGATCAGCAGCCCACACCAGCAGGGAGGGCAGGATCAGCAGCCCACACCAGCAGGGAGGGCAGGATCAGCGGCCCACACCAGCAGGGAGGGCAGGAACAGCGGCCCACACCAGCAGGGATGGCAGGATCAGCAGCCCACACCAGCAGGGAGGGCAGGATCAGCGGCCCACACCAGCAGGGAGGGCAGGAACAGCGGCCCACACCAGCAGGGAGGGCAGGAACAGCGGCCCACACCAGCAGGGAGGGCAGGAACAGCGGCCCACACCAGCAGGGAGGGCAGAATCAGCGGCCCACACCAGCAGGGAGGGCAGGAACAGCGGCCCACACCAGCAGGGAGGGCAGGATCAGCGGCCCACACCAGCAGGGAGGGCAGGAACAGCGGCCCACACCAGCAGGGAGGGCAGGATCAGCGGCCCACACCAGCAGGGAGGGCAGGAACAGCGGCCCACACCAGCAGGGAGGGCAGGAACAGCGGCCCACACCAGCAGGGAGGGCAGGAACAGCGGCCCACACCAGCAGGGAGGGCAGGAACAGCGGCCCACACCAGCAGGGACGGCAGGAACAGCGGCCCACACCAGCAGGGAGGGCAGGATCAGCGGCCCACACCAGCAGGGAGGGCAGGAACAGCGGCCCACACCAGCAGGGAGGGCAGGAACAGCGGCCCACACCAGCAGGGAGGGCAGGAACAGCGGCCCACACCAGCAGGGACGGCAGGAACAGCGGCCCACACCAGCAGGGAGGGCAGGATCAGCGGCCCACACCAGCAAGCAAGGCAAGAACAATTCAGAAATCTGTTCTTGTAGGTTGCTGATCACTCCTGTATATTCGTGGCAGCTTTCAACAGCCACAGCTGTAAATGTTATATATATATTGGTGTACACTGGCAGCAGGTTTTCATTGAGACATGTTTCATTAAATATGTCTGCATATTCTGTGTTGATTATTTTCTTGTTTAGGGCTTCTGTCTGTCACTAGTGCTCCTGCATCTTGGTTTAATTGGAAGAGGAATTCTTCAAATATCATATTTGTTCGAGGTTGGCTAAAAGAATAAAAATTAATCATTGAATATACTACACTTATGATTTGATTTACACAATGTTTCGAACCTGCAAGGTTCATTCTCAAGTGAGGAGACAGGATTGATGAAGATTAAGCCACCCAAGAGGTGGCACGGGAATGAATAGCCCGTAAGTAGAGGCTGTTTGGAGCCATTACCAGTACCAGATACTGTAGATGTGTGGATGGATGGGGGTCTTCACAGGAGACTGGATTTTTGTTGTTGTAGATTCAGGTACTCAAAACAAAAGGTTCCAAGTAGCACGGGCTATGGTGAGCCCGTAGTGGACTTACCTGGCACAGGAGCGGGGCAAGTAGCATGGGCTATGGTGAGCCCGTAGTGGACTTACCTGGCACAGGAGCGGGGCAAGTAGCACGGGCTATGGTGAGCCCGTAGTGGACTTACCTGGCACAGGAGCGGGGCAAGTAGCACGGGCTATGGTGAGCCCGTAGTGGACTTACCTGGCACAGGAGCGGGGCTGTGGCACGTATTATTGAATGAGGAGGCTCATTCAGTCTCGGACTGACTGGGAGGTCTTGCACCTTAGCACTCCATAAAATATGTGTACCGTCATTCGCCTCCCACCCACAACAATAACAGCATGGCTGTTATTGTTACTCCCTTGACAATCTGGAGTGGTGTTAATGGAGCGCAAAGGAACAAGACCTCACAATCAGTACCAAACTGACTGATCCTCCTCACCACTCATGCTTATAGTCTTGAAGCTCTAAATGCTATTCTCGCTAAGAGCTGTGAGTATGGTTATTCCCGCTTGTGGAATAAAGAGCGCCAAGTTGCACACAAGTTCAACATTGTGCACGAGGACCGTGCACCCTCGGTCCGGCCCACACGTCATGGTGTGCTGTGTGAGGATGTGTCCTACATGCTCCCCCCCTCTCCCCCCTTGTGTCCGATGAATGGGCGCGCAACACTACTCACCACCACTTGCAACATTTAAGTAAAATATCCAATCACAACATGTTTTCCCCCAAGACGTGAACGCGTCGTGTCAACATTAAGGTCCCTCTAGAGAGCAGACAACTTCAATAACCACTCCCCGGCTCATTCTTCATGTACACAACCCATTCCATGAGGATACCCGAAGGCCCAGTACTTACCCAGCAGGAGTAGCTTGACGTCCCGGGCAGCGCTCTCGGCAGCGAAGAACAGAGCCCGGTCAATCTCTCGGCTTTTGGCGAGGGCCGCCTTCTCCTCCATTGACATAGTGCACCCCATCTTGGCTCTAGGCTTTACCAGGCTCCTCACCAACTGCTTAACTCCACGCGTCCTCTCACCACGCCTCTGGCACTCTCTCTTACGCCTCAGATACCGACGGCCTCTCTAAGGCCTACTTCCCCTGGAGAGATTACCTGTTCACTTAGTGATATTTAAATGATTTTTTTTTCCAAATGCTCTCTACGGGAAATGGTTCTTTCTCGAGTCCCTGACGATTCTCGGTTCACACTCTCGACCACTACAAGGGAAGAAATATTTTCAGAGTCTCACTGACACTGTACAGGTTCCGGCCACAGACTTTGTAACGTGTTACCAACTGAAGAACTTTTATGCAATTTTGAATACTTTATATATAATGATTCTACTTGGTTTAAACATCTTTCATCTCAAGCCTTAAGTGTTCCAAGAAGCAAGTTGATCTAATACCTAAAGTACCTAAAGTTGATCTAATACCTAAAGTACCTAAAGTTGATCTAATACCTAAAGTACCTAAAGTTGATCTAATACCTAAAGTACCTAAAGTTGATCTAATACCTAAAGTACCTAAAGTTGATCTAATACCTAAAGTACCTAAAGTTGATCTAATACCTAAAGTACCTAAAGTTGATCTAATACCTATATCTAAGCTAGTTTGTTCTAGGGCCATAAAGAACATAATTATAACACACATTTCTTGAGAACATTCTCTTGCTTCTCTTCCAAGAATGAAACCGACCTGACAAATTATTTAACCTTACATAAAGTGCTTCACGACTTAATGTGTGTTGCGGTGTTTAACGTGTTAAGAAGCGCCTTTGTATGGTATAACATTTCCAACATCTGAATCTCTTCTTTAATTTGCATAGTTTATATTCTCTGGCTGCTGTATGTTATAGCTAAACCCTAACTTACAGCAACTAGCACTAAGTTATAGCTATAACTTAAGTAACAGCAACGAGTATGCAAGTCTAAGCTTAGAGTGAGATGTATGGCGGGACAGAGAACGTCATCTCCCGGAGTGCCTTCCTGGCTCTCTCCGGAAGTGTCGTACTGCCAGTTGTCATACATTCATACTAAGATGGCTGCCAGTTGTCATACATTCATACTAAGACGGCTGCCAGTTGTCATGTATTCATACTAAGATGGCTGCCAGTTGTCATGCATTCATACTAAGATGGCTGCCAGTTGTCATGTATTCATACTAAGATGGCTGCCAGTTGTCATGCATTCATACTAAGATGGCTGCCAGTTGTCATGTATTCATACTAAGATGGCTGCCAGTTGTCATGCATTCATACTAAGATGGCTGCCAGTTGTCATACATTCATACTAAGATGGCTGCCAGTTGTCATGCATTCATACTAAGATGGCTGTCAGTTGTCATACATTCATACTAAGATGGCTGCCAGTTGTCATGCATTCATGCTAAGATGGCTGCCAGTTGTCATACATTCATACTAAGATGGCTGCCAGTTGTCATGTATTCATACTAAGATGGCTGCCAGTTGTCATACATTCATACTAAGATGGCTGCCAGTTGTCATGCATTCATACTAAGACGGCTACAAGTTGTCATACATTCATACTAAGACGGCTACAAGTTGTCATACATTCATACTAAGACGGCTACAAGTTGTCATACATTCATACTAAGACGGCTACAAGTTGTCATACATTCATACTAAGACGGCTACAAGTTGTCATACATTCATACTAAGACGGCTACAAGTTGTCATACATTCATACTAAGATGGCTGCCAGTTGTGAGGACATGTAGCTTTATGTAGCTATAGTAAGTCTGTCACGTTTGAGAAGAATAGTTCTAAACTCCGAGACTAAACAACCCTCGTGTTTGAGGAAATTAAGAACATAAGAATCAAGGTAACTGCAGGAGACATATTGGCCCATACGAGGCTGCTCTTTTTTATAACCACCCAAACTCATTCATATATGTCTAACCTACGCTTGAAACAATAAAGGGATCCTACTTCTATTATGTTACGCGGTAATTGGTGTCCACAAATCAACAACCCTGTTACCGAACCAGTATATACCCAGCTAATTTGCAGTTTAATTTAACCCTAACATCTATTCTTGGAACATTTCAAATATGTCAAGCTACAGTCAACTACTATAATTCTTTTCTACAAGTACAGAATAAGTTTTCCACCTCAAATAATTATTATAAACTTTGGGATAAGAAATTAAAAATAATGCAAACGTATTCTAAAATTGTCACACGAAACCTCTGCCACTTTTATATTTTTAAATTAATATTTATAGCCTACTGTCATCATCCTCGGTTCCTTCGACCAGCACAAATGTGAATATTTTCTCACAAGAAACTCTTAAATGCATCTCCAAGCTTCACAATTCCAATTACACTGTACCGTTTCAACGACACTTAATCCAGGAGAGTATTAATATTGCTCCAACAATGCCTTAATCGAGTGCCGGAGGAAGAGTGACGTCGTGAACACTTGGCCACAGTCCTGACCAGCACTTAACACTACACTTGTGGCCACACCCAGGCGTGGCCATCACCTCCCCCCCTCGTATACACACACCATATATCCCCAGGTATGATGCGTATGTTGAGGGCTGGTGGTGTAAACAGTGTAGCGGCAGCCACTATCATGACGCGACGCGCGCCGACACTGACGACCACAGCTCCACACACACACACTCACACACGGTTGCCTACAACTACTTGGGTCCACGCCAGCCCTGTCTCAACTATTTTAAACAACACCTCAACAACTTACTCGTCACACGCACAACATGTATCCACATTTCTCCTCATTAGGAATGTAAGGAAGAATACTTTATACAAATATAATTGTATTTCAAATTAATTAAAAAGTATGTTGTGCTTCAACCCGCACCAGCCGATAAGGAGAATGACTGCCACAACGGCCTGCTCTCACTCACTGTGACGGTAGAGGCCGGATAACTCTGAAGCGGCCTGATCTGACACTTTTGACGGTAGAGGCCGGATAAGTCAACAGCGGTCTGGCGTGACTCAGTGTAATGGTAGAGGGCGGATACAGCTGCCTGGATTGTATCAGTGTGACTGTAGAGGCCGGGTAACTCGACAGAGGCGTGTATCACTGTGCTCTGATAGTGCACTGGTAACTAACACTCGCTCCGAGCATTGCCAGCGATTTGGTCTGGGTTCGAGTCCTGACAATAGAGGATTGTCTGGGCGGCAATCCTCAACTGCTCGCACCTGTTTACCTAGCAGTAATTAGGTAGCTGGTTGTTAACTGGTTGGCGGGTCGTGCTCCAGAAACTAGGTTAACGACTATCATGGGCTGTGGGAAGAGAAAGATCTGAGCCTGTGTTTAAGACAAAACTAATTTCACAGCGGCCTGGCCTGATTCAGGGGTGACGGTAGAGTCCGGATACCAAGATAACGGCCGCGCGTGACGGTAGAAGCCGGATAACTTTACATCGACCTGGCCACAACAGTTGCCGACTCCCTGAACCTCTTTGGCACTAGGTGAACAGAGGCACCAGGTGTGAGGAAGCCTGCTCAGACGTTTCGCCCTGCCCGGGAATCGACCCATAGACCAAAAGAGTGTGAGCTGAATAGGAAGGTGATATGACCCAGGTATAATGAATAACCTCATCTTGCAACCCGTTCTCGCACTTGCTTTTAGTCAATATTGGCTTATTAAATAAGTGCATATGTGACATACTAATTGATTGTGAATATTTTAGTTTACCTTGAAAAGCTTCATAGAAAACACCGACCTCACCTAACCTTCTTAATATGTTAAGATAAGCATCTTATTGCTTCTTAATTACAATTATTACTTAACCTATACCGTTGATAGGTTAAGTAATAATTGTAAATAAGAAGCAATAAGATGCTTATCTTTACATACTAAGAAGGTTAGGTGAGGTCGGTGTTTTCTATGAAGCTTTTCAAGGTAAACTAAAATATTCACAATCAATTAGTATGTCACATATGCACTTATTTAATAAGCCAATATTGACTAAGGGCAAGTGCGAGAACGGGTTGCATCAGTGCCACTACTCACATAATTAATATTCAATTATGCAATTTAAAAAAGATAATTAAAAATTAATATCCTCATACAATTTTAAAGTGGGAACTTTAGAATTAACTTTGGTAACCACAAATTTTTGCTACATAATATTTTGTAACTTTACCTATAACAGTTTTAATTCACAATTGTTAAATTAGATGAGAGGAGTTTTTGGTTTAGAGCAAGACGATCCGGTGCCTTGTCCCCCCCCCCACGCCTGGCAGCTGGGTGCACAGCGCTTCGGATTCGTAGTCCTGAGGTTCCGGGTTCGATCCCCGGTGGAGGCGGAGACAAATGAGCAAAATGTTTCTTTCACCCTTGATGTCCCTGTTGCCTAGCAGTAAATAGGTACCTGGGAGTTAGACAGCTGCTACGGGCTGCTTCCTGGGAGTGTAGGCCTGGTCGAGGACCGTGCCGCGGGGACACTAAGCCCCGATATCACCTCAAGATAACCCTCCCCGTCTGCCCACATGTCTTCGACAAGTTCCAGTACACGAGGCTGTCATCACTTGACATCTTTACACCATCTATGTTTGCCAGCACACCCTCTCCATCTTCCCATTTCTCCCCACAAACCTTCTCCATGTCCTTCCATTCTCCATATCCTTCCACATACACTTCCCGTCTCTACCCTCCCTGCCCGCACACATCACTTGGTGACATTGAAACACTGATTATAACCATGATATATATGTGCTTCAGCCTACAGTTTAGACCTATTGTCTTATGTATGACCCTCTGTCCTGCGTGACAGTGAATACCAGCATTATCCTCACTTTAATAAGACTATCAAAATCCTCAGATTAGGCAAAATTGTAATTAATTTTGTCAATATAGATGTTAATAATAATAATTCTGGGCTGTCCCCACACACTCCCTTTCCCCGTCTGTTGCCTCTCTGGACACAAGTGCCCGTCCTCCGCCCCTGTCCACACACTCTCCACCACGGTCAATGTAGTCAAAAGGTTACGCCCGGAATTATCATCTGAACATATGTTTTGAAAATCAATATATTAATTCATTACTGTTTTAGACTAGGTAATGCATGCACATGACTGTAAAGCTGCCGCCCAGTTGGGTAGGTGTGGAGCACATGACTGTAAAGCTGCCGCCCAGTTGGGTGGGTGTGGAGCAAGGCTAGTAACTGTGTGACTCATCATAGATGTAAAGTGCCTTGTATAGTGACTTGTGAGCCTCTTGTTGATCACTTGTGACACAAAAGTTTATTGATGTGTGTATTTGTGTGGGTGATTAAATATGTATGTGTATGTATATATATGTATACGTATATATATATATGTACATGTATGTATGAGAATGTGTACATGTATATATATAACATTAATAATTTTGTAACTAGCGTCAAAAATTGTTATTTGCTTAGCTAAACGAACTAGAGGGTTCAGTTCCTGAACCGATTATGTGCCTCTGTAATCCTTTACACCACCGCCCACGGGATGGGTATGGGGTGCATAAGAAAGAAATTGATTATTTAGACTAATGCTAAAGTCTATGTACACGGGCTGAACATTTCATAAGAACATAAGAATGAAGGTAACTGCAGAAGGCTTATTGGTCCATACGAGGCAGCTCCTATTTATATCCAACCAATCCCATTCACAGACACGTCCAACCTATATATGAAATCAACATACATGAAATCATATCCACAGACATCATGAAGGAGGGGCAGTGGGGTCGTGTCCCCTTCAAAGGGGGGAATTTTGCCGATTTCCATTGCGACTCCCGATAAAATTACTATTAATCCTGTAAAATTGAATGAGGGGTGCCCTACGTGTGTGTCCTCTAGCCTCGGACAGACAGACAGACATTCTATTCTATAGACAGATGGCCAGCTGTTGCTGTCATCAAATTGGGTTTTTTAACACAGCGGGCCAGACAGAGGCTTAGGGCTCGCGCACGAATATCTCTAATACATAAACCTAACCGGATTCTGTACGAGGCTAATATTCCCTAGTCTCGAGATGGAAGCAGAACGCCTTCTCCTCATCGAAGTTGTGTTCTCTATTCACATTGGTACCTGCATTAAACTATACGAAATGGATTAAATCATATTCAAGAAACCTAATAATCAATGGGAATGAAACATGCACTTTCGCTGGCGCTTGCACCTGGCCAGGATGCTTCATCACCTCCCATTTAACGCCCAAATACTTCCAATCTATCGAATAAATCGAACGCGAGCCGTTACTTATGTGTCAATAATCTTCTAATAATTTGTACTTGAAAGGGGGGAGAGAGCGTAGAGTTGCCTCTCTGAGATCATCCCCCACAGGAGGCGAGGCTCACTTGTCTGCGAGTGACTCAATATCCGGCCTCTTGGGCTTCCTGTTGTGTCTCAGATGGGGCGACATGATGCACGCATTACTAGTACATACTACACTACTCCCCCCCCTCTCATGCAGGTCGGCGTTCAATCCCCGACCTTCCAAGTGCTTGGGTACCATTCCTTTCCCCCCGTCCCATCACAAATCCTTATCCCTGATCCCTTCCGAGTGCTATATAGTCGTGATGGCTTGGCACTTTATCCCTGATAGTTCCCTTCCCTCCCCCCCCCTCCCCACCATGTACCATGATACCAAATAAGACTCTTGAGTATTATTGTTATAATAACCCTTCACGGTGTAGTGAAGGCATCTGATAATAGTCATACTTGCTGAATACAGTTTGAAGTCTTGACAACTATTGTGTACTAAAAATATATCATATTCCTCCCACCAGAGAATAATTGGTTGCTTTCAATTTTGTTAATGATTACTAATGCGCACACCGCAGAAGTTATATAAAATATAAACAAAAGTAAATTACTATAACGAAGTTTTATCAAGAAACTTAAATTCTATGCATCTTAGAAGTGGTTGTGAAGGTCCTGAGGCCGTGACAGGTGTCAACCAGTCACCAGGTGGCACTCCTCACCACACACCGTGACAGGTGTCAACCGGTCACCAGGTGGCACTCCTCACCACACACCGTGACAGGTGTCAACCAGTCAACCACAAAGGTCAGCTGTGGGGTATTATGAACATTCCGGGAACATTGGCAGCTTTGTGGTGGTGGTTGTGTGTGTGTACAAGGCGTGATCAACACGTGTGTCTCAACACACACATCAAGGGCATCATAGCCGCAGCCAGAGATAGCTCAAACTACATCAGTTACCAGTGTTCACTCAGAAGATCTGACTGTCTCGAACTGAAGCCACAGATGCACGTGTTAGAACCCAAGCGTCGGTGCTGGCCAGTGTATGAACGTCTAAGCTACATCCGGCCCCAAAGGAACAATCTTAAAAATTATACTTTATTTTTTATACAAAATTTTTTTTTTATATAAAGTGGTCAAGTGTTTTGGTTATATTCAGAGTACAAGGGTGAAGCATTTAAATAAAGGCAATAAAAACAGAGAGATTAGAAGGATTTAGGATTAGAAGAATTAAAAGGATTAGCAGCTCGAGAGGCCACGTCGAATCCGAAAAGATTTTTCCATTTATATACAACAAAAGGTCGGGAAAAAGACTGGGCCACTAAAGCAAACTTTAGATCAGTTGGCTGATAACGATAAAGAACAGGACAACACTGTAAACAATAACTTGAGTAATAATAATAAATAATAATGTTGAGCAGACCACACACTAGAAGGTGAAGGGACGACGACGTTTCGGTCCCTGCGAATAACTTTACATCAGTGTACATCAGGGAAACATTACGTCATGCAACTACAACGCACAATATATAAAAAGTGATGTGGCGTAATGTAAATGTAAAAATGTAACAAGAACTGAAGTCGTTAAACAAATGAGAAAGTTCAAACAAAACATCACTTGGTCCTAATGAGACGTTTCCTTAAATCGTGAAGAATGTAAGGAGGAAACCAGTGTTCAACTTACAAATTTCTGTAATAGTTCAATTACCTCTGGAGGTGATCAAATCCACAAGGGCCGTGACGAGGATTCGAACCTGCGTCCGAGAGCATCCCAGACGCTACCTTAATGCTACGCTCCAGGCAGACACTACGAGCTGACTCGTAGCTAAGTCGATTAAGGCAGCGTCTGAGATTCTCTCGGACGCAGGTTCGAATCCTCGTCACGGCCCTTGTGGATGTGTTCATTTGATGCATCACGCAATTGTGATTTCTGTGTGTAACCTCTGGAGGTGTCCCAGCAGCCTGGAGGGTTGCCAACGTGCTCCTGATCTTTAAAAAGGCAGACTGATCTCTGCCGTCCAACCACTAGCCAATTAGCCTGATATTAACATGCTGCAAGTATCATATGCAGTTACAATTAAAAATCACCGTAATAATCACAATTTGATCAATGACTCGCATCGAGGGTTCGAGTGTTCTTCCCTTAAACATTAAATTTAATTTTATATAACTATTTGTGAAGTGGTCAACAATGGTAAGAGCCAAAAACTACAGTATAATTGATGTTAATCTTAGAAGAGAACACTGGCTGTTTCAAGTGAAAAAATGCTTAATGACATTGAGGACCACAACATTGGGGACCTGGAGGATTCAGTCGAATCCTCCAGGTTGCATTACTTTTATAGCATATCGTGGCGCAGTGGTATAGGGCGTGTGCTTGGGAGTACCCAGAGAGCAGGTTCGAATCTTCCTCGTGGTTACTGATTTTCTCATTGATACATCACGTTAATGTGATGTTTGTGTGTGTGCAAAAGCTTATTAGCTATTAAATAATAGCTATAATAAATATTATTGCTCAAGTGAAATAATTATTAGTAAAGACATAAAATCCAGACGAGAGAGAATATGTCGAACGGTGTTAACTGTGCTTTCTGGAGTGCAAGCGAGCGCGATGCATTATATCTTACATCTAAAAACTATTAGAGGGCCTCGTTACAAATCCGCACCTCTGGAATAATTCTTTACGAGACTCTGCGTCACTTGAAGAGGTCAAAGACCTTCTTGGCCTTTCAGTAGACGCCTGACCTCGCCTGAAGCCATTTGTCTCCTCGGAACATTGACAGTTTAACACTGACTCCATTTCAGGTAAATGGTCTCTGGGGGATGCAGGAGAGACGCAGTGTAGGGAAGGGAGCGCGCCTCCACGATGCCAGCCGGCGGGAATGTGAGCCTGGAGAGGCGGGCTGAACATCCATTACCATATTTGCGCATCACATTTATATCTTCAGTAGACTTTATATATATTGGTATACTTGATGCAACACATTAGTAAAATACCCTGAACAAATCCACAAGGGCCGTGACGAGGATTCGAACCTGTCGTAGCTCAGTCGATTAAGGCAGTGTCTGGGATGCTCCCGGACGCAGGTTCGAATCCTGGTCGCGGCCCTTGTGGATTTGTTCATTTGATGCATCACGTTAGTGTGATCTCTGTGTGTAAAACAACCTAACCTAGTTTACCGTTGCTGACTCAATTATCAATAAGAATCGAGAACAATTATTCACTGACGACGGCAAGGCACTGTAATCTGTGCCTCTGTAATCCTTTACACCACCGCCCACGGGATAGGTATGGGGTGCATAATATAAAGAAATTGAATTGGAACGTGCTCTGTTGAAATATAAATTTCTTCGTGTTATAAGTGGAGAAGGATGTTTGTGAGGCCGTCCAGGGCTTCCCACACCTCCCCCATTCACAGGAAATATGTCCTCACCTATTGCTACTTACATATTAGTGCCTAAGGAAGCCACATCTGGCGCTTCTGCTCCATCTAATAGTTAACTCTGCGCGCGCGCGTGGGAGAGCAAGTCGGCGAGAGAGATTTTTAAGTTTAGTAATTTATTGTGCACCCCATTCCCATCCTGTAGGCGGTGGGGAAAAAGAGCTACAGATGTACACATATAGGGTTCAGAACCCAACAGTTCATATTGCCAAGTAACAATTTTGTAAAGGTACTTACATAGTTTTACACAAATACACGTACGTCGTTACGTTAATTAAGGCTGTGTAGTTATACCCAGGTGATCGGCTGCTAACACAACAAAGAACAAGACGCCACATTTAACTTAATGTGATTATGAGTAGACAAGATCACAATCAAAATGCAAACGCAAAACAAAAGTTAATTTAATATAAACTAAACTTTAACACCTGCAATACACCGGTCGTCCACACACCTCAAAAAATACGACGACGACTACGGGCTCACCATAGCCCGTGTTACTTGGAACTTTTTGTTCCAGGTAGCGAATCTTTAACAACAACCTCAAATAATATTGACATAACAAAATTAAACAATAAACTTAAGAAGATAAATAACTCAATGATTCTGAGAACAAAATAACGAAGCAGAAACACACACACAAGGTGATATTTTACCAGAAGACACAAATGTTACCCAACTGCCGGAGCAGTTTAGGAAGACACGTGGAGCTTCAACCTCCACCAACATGAAGGCACGTGGAGCTTCAACCTCCACCAACATGAAGGCACGTGGAGCTTCAACCTCCACCAACATGAAGACACGTGGAGCTTCAACCTCCACCAACATGAAGGCACGTGGAGCTTCAACCTCCACCAACATGAAGACACGTGGAGCTTCAACCTCCACCAACATGAAGGCACGTGGAGCTTCAACCTCCACCAACATGAAGACACGTGGAGCTTCAACCTCCACCAACATGAAGACACGTGGAGCTTCAACCTCCACCAACATGAAGACACGTGGAGCTTCAACCTCCACCAACATGAAGACACGTGGAGCTTCAACCTCCACCAACATGAAGACACGTGGAGCTTCAACCTCCACCAACGAGCATTGAAAATAGACTGAATTTTGAGAGTTGATCAACCACCATACGCCACCTCGCTCACCGCCCTGGAGCGCGGGTGTCGTGGCTACTATCTACTTGTTCCGGTAGTTAAAAGCTGGACCATAGCAAAGGCAGACAATGAAAGTCACTCACCAATGAATATAAAATACAATGAAAAATATAATAGTATAATACAGAATACATACATGGTAAGGGGGATATGAACCTGAGTTGAGGATAGACTGCTAAGGTAAGCCAAAACCCCAACCCAGAGAGTTATTATGTGACAATATCGAGAGAGAGAGAGAGAGAGAGAGAGAGAGAGAGAGAGAGAGGAGAGAGAGAGGAGAGAGAGAGGAGAGAGAGAGAGGAGAGAGAGAGGAGAGAGAGAGGAGAGAGAGAGGAGAGAGAGAGGAGAGAGAGAGGAGAGAGAGAGAGAGAGAGAGAGAGAGAGAGAGAGAGAGAGAGAGAGAGAGAGAGAGAGAGAGAGAGAGAGAGAGAGAGAGAGAGAGAGAGAGAGAGAGGAGAGAGAGAGGAGAGAGAGAGGAGAGAGAGAGAGGAGAGAGAGAGGAGAGAGAGAGGAGAGAGAGAGGAGAGAGAGAGGAGAGAGAGAGAGAGGAGAGAGAGAGAGGAGAGAGAGAGAGGAGAGAGAGAGAGAGAGAGAGAGAGAGAGAGAGAGAGAGAGAGAGAGAGAGAGAGAGAGAGAGAGAGAGAGAGAGAGAGAGAGAGAGAGAGAGAGAGAGAGAGAGAGAGAGAGAGAGTATAATCTATAATATACCAAGAGGAAGCAGGGTTAAAAATAAGGAAGAAACCGTTTACACAGGAAAATAACTTACAGAAGAGGGAAACTAAGAAACAGTGGTTTCCTAGCTAGAAATATAATGAGACAATGAGCTCTTAGAAGTACATCTGTCTGGGTATTGAGTGAGAAGTACCCCATTCTCGGTATACTGTAGAGCGAGGGGACACCACTCTGGGTACCTGCTTGATACCTTCTTGAATGAGTTCTGGGAGATCTTCTACTCCCCAAGCCCGGCCCGAGGCCAGGCTTGTGAGAGTTTGGTCCAACAGGCTTGGAGCGGTCCGCAGGCCCACATATCCACCACAGTCCGGTTGGTCCGGCACTCCTTGGAGAAAATTATCTAGTTTCCTCTTGAAGATGTTCACGGTTGTTCGGTACAGAGCTAGAGTACACAACTGGGTACAGAGCTAGAGTACACAACTGGGTACAGAGCTAGAGTACACAACTGGGTACAAAGTGAGAGGCAGGCATCTTAGGAACAGAGTGAGAACTAGTCCACATGAAAGTGCTGGAAGCAACAGTCACGCCTGACCAAAAATCGTGGGAAGATCAAGAAAAGGTTCAACCAACAAATGGACGATGTGAAATCCAGAGAGAAAGCAACCTGAGAAAAGCAGAAGTCAGAAACGACTAGTTATGAATGGAGAGGAAGTCAGAAACGCGATGAAGATGGGCTGAGGTAAGGCCACTCTCTCTTAATCCTGATTTACTCTCTCTCTCTCTCTCTCTCTCTCTCTCTCTCTCTCTCTCTCTCTCTCTCTCTCTCTCTCTCTCTCTCTCTCTCTCTCTCTCTCTCTCTCTCTCTCTCTCTCTCTCTCTCTCTCTCTCTCTCTCTCTCTCTCTCTTAATAACTGATTTACTGAAATAAATATTTGTATTTTAAATTAAGTAAAGTTTCTTAGCCTATTGTTTACATAATGGACACACAGATCTCTAAAATCTATCGGCAGATATACTGTATTTTTTTGTCGGTTTAATTCGGTCTCTCAAGTTCAACTGCACATTAGAAGCTTCGACAGCCACCAACACAATCATGTAAAGGTAACTTGTCCTCTAAGACTGTAGAGGACTGACTGCGTTGTAGTCCCTCGTAGCGTTGTAGGAAAATGTTCAGAGCTGAGAAATACTTGTTGGAATGGGGAGAAAATTCCTCACTCTATAATGAGAGGAGAAACACGACACCCTCCCTACCCAAACCTTCTTATCATTTAGGAGAGCATTATCTACCCTTACATATCCTCCTCACACGTCCTTGTGATGGGTAAAGAGTTAACGCCACTTAGCAACTCCCTCCCCCACGCCCTATTAGGGTAGGGGAAGATAATTATATATCGTGGGGCAGACGCCACCGCCACCACCCTTCTGGCCGGACCTATTGTAACCCAACGCCAACACTCTCCTCGCTTCTGATAAGAGTAGGTCAGTAACGTGTGTTGAGAGTGGCAAGCGCTCTGCAGGGAGGCTAGAGGCACCTCTATTGAGGCGAAGAGCCCCGTAGCCACCCACACAACCACACACTCCAGGCAGGCTCACCACACTACCAGACACTCCAGGCAGGCTCACCACACTACCAGACACTCCAGGCAGGCTCACCACACTACCAGACACTCCAGGCAGGCTCACCACACAACCACACACTCCAGGCAGGCTCACCACACAACCACACACCCCAGGCAGACTCACCACACAACCACACACCCCAGGCAGACTCACCACACAACCACACACCCCAGGCAGGCTCACCACACTACCACACACCCCAGGCAGGCTCACCACACTACCACACACTCCAGGCAGGCTCACCACACAACCACACACCCCAGGCAGACTCACCACACAACCACACACCCCAGGCAGGCTCACCACACTACCACACACCCCAGGCAGGCTCACCACACAACCACACACTCCAGGCAGGCTCACCACACAACCACACACCCCAGGCAGACTCACCACACAACCACACACCCCAGGCAGACTCACCACACAACCACACACCCCAGGCAGGCTCACCACACTACCACACACCCCAGGCAGGCTCACCACACAACCACACACTCCAGGCAGGCTCACCACACAACCACACACCCCAGGCAGACTCACCACACAACCACACACCCCAGGCAGACTCACCACACAACCACACACCCCAGGCAGGCTCACCACACTACCACACACCCCAGGCAGGCTCACCACACTACCACACACTCCAGGCAGGCTTACCACACTACCACACACTCCAGGCAGGCTCACCACACTACCAGACACTCCAGGCAGGCTCACCACACAACCACACACCCCAGGCAGACTCACCACACAACCACATACCCCAGGCAGACTCACCACACAACCACACACCCCAGGCAGGCTCACCACACAACCACACACCCCAGGCAGGCTCACCACACAACCACACACCCCAGGCAGGCTCACCACACAACCACACACCCCAGGCAGACTCACCACACTACCACACACCCCAGGCAGACTCACCACACTACCACACACCCCAGGCAGGCTCACCACACAACCACACACCCCAGGCAGACTCACCACACAACCACACACCCCAGGCAGGCTCACCACACAACCACACACCCCAGGCAGACTCCCCACACAACCACACACCCCAGGCAGGCTCACCACACTACCACACACCCCAGGCAGGCTCACCACACAACCACACACCCCAGGCAGGCTCACCACACAACCACACACCCCAGGCAGGCTCACCACACTACCACACACCCCAGGCAGGCTCACCACACTACCACACACCCCAGGCAGGCTCACCACACAACCACACACCCCAGGCAGGCTCACCACACTACCACACACCCCAGGCAGGCTCACCACACAACCACACACCCCAGGCAGGCTCACCACACTACCACACACCCCAGGCAGGCTCACCACACTACCACACACCCCAGGCAGGCTCACCACACTACCACACACCCCAGGCAGGCTCACCACACTACCACACACCCCAGGCAGGCTCACCACACAACCACACACCCCAGGCAGACTCACCACACAACCACACACCCCAGGCAGGCTCACCACACTACCACACACCCCAGGCAGGCTCACCACACAACCACACACCCCAGGCAGGCTCACCACACAACCACACACCCCAGGCAGGCTCACCACACAACCAGATACACTGTACAGACTAGGATCGTGGTAACAGTAAACCACTAAGGGGTACTGAGGTTTACCTCAGTCAACGACCTTCACAAGTGAGGTTTACACTTGACTCAAAGAAGTCTTGGGAAGTTACGCCGAAACGATTACATGTCGCCTAGATGTTTATAGTCACTTGTGTACATGGGGACGCCTTCTGTGAACAGTTCTTCTGTACTGTGAGGAGTGTACACACTGTGTACAGTGTGAGGAGTACACCCACTGTGTACAGTGTGAGGAGTACACCCACTGTGTACAGTGTAAGGAGTACACACACTGTGTACAGTGTAAGGAGTACACACACTGTGTACAGTGTAAGGAGTACACCCACTGTGTACAGTGTGAGGAGTACACACACTGTGTACAGTGTGAGGAGTACACCCACTGTGTACAGTGTGAGGAGTACACCCACTGTGTACAGTGTGAGGAGTACACCCACTGTGTACAGTGTGAGGAGTACACACACTGTGTACAGTGTAAGGAGTACACCCACTGTGTACAGTGTGAGGAGTACACACACTGTGTACAGTGTAAGGAGTACACCCACTGTGTACAGTGTGAGGAATACACCCACTGTGTACAGTGTAAGGAGTACACACACTGTGTACAGTGTAAGGAGTACACCCACTGTGTACAGTGTGAGGAGTACACCCACTACCAACCTCACGGTGTCAACATCCCGGAAGTCAGCAGTAAGCCAGACTGTTTCAAGGTGAACTAACACACACACACGGTGTATACTCTGACAGGTGTGTTGATCACCTTCACACACACGGTGTATACTCTGACAGGTGTGTTGATCACCTTCACACACACGGTGTATACTCTGACAGGTGTGTTGATCACTTACGTGTATCTGTAGTCACATACCCAAAAGTAAACTTTCGAAGCTCACACCAGGCCGACATCAACGCCACACCAGGCCGACATCAATGCCACACCAGGCTGACATCAACGCCACACCAGGCCGACATCAATGCCACACCAGGCTGACATCAACGCCACACCAGGCCGACATCAACGCCACACCAGGCCGACATCAACGCCACACCAGGCCGACATCAACGCCACACCAGTCCGACATCAACGCCACACCAGGCCGACATCAACGCCACACCAATCCGACATCAACGCCACACCAGGCCGACATCAACGCCACACCAGTCCGACATCAACGCCACACCAGTCCGACATCAACGCCACACCCACCTACCACTGATAACAGACACTACGTGAACCTAATTCACCCAGAAGCACGGCGATGAACCCGTATATATATATATATCTTGAACAATTTGGTACAAGTATAATAATATCAACTTCAGTATAGTTGGGTCCGTGCCTGATTCACAATCGGGAATCCCGGGTTCGTATCCCAGGTAGGGCAGAAATGGTTGGGCACGTTTCCTATCAACTAATGCTTCCCTAGGTGATAGGATACATATATACACGCAGGCTGCCTGTCCTCTACAAAAGGAATTAAAAATAAATTATTATATAACTTAAATGTTCTGTTATCTGTAACAACAGTCAAAATATAGATCTGTTATGCGACTCTATTATTTGGTTTATCTAACTACTAGTTACTAGCTACCATCCATTTGATAATCATTACAGTGAGGAGGCAGCAGCGGTGCCACCCGCACCGTCCGCCAGACTAGCGTGAACTGGAATTCCCTGAGCGGCTGCTAGTGGAGGACCTGCGCGCGCAAGTCCCTCCGTTGCCATGGTGACCGTCCCGCGTCCTCGATCGATGTACACACCTCCATCTTTCCCAAATGTTCCTATTTTTGGTTTCCAAAATCTACTCCTTTCTGATCAGAATAAAACACAGACGCCTGCAAAATGAATTAAAATGTGCAATAATAAGATATGGCCTTGAAAATGAGTAAAGAACCGCTGAAAATACCTAACAGTTTCTGCATTTCGGGTCGCGGTGAGGTTCCGATATTGATGTACCAATCGATGCTTTAATAAATGTTTCCAAGTAGACCCCGGACTCAAGCCTCATTGCCACGGAGAAGTTCGATAGATGAAAAGTAGATGGAGGGAAAATAGGAAGATGGAAGGAAGGAGAGGACAGGGGAACAAAGTGATATGCAATTAAGCTGAATTAAGTCTAAACTGCAGCAAGCAACAGAGGGGAAATGGACGAAAATTATAACAGTTCTCGTTTATAAAAGTATGTCGTTCAGTCTTCTACTTTCAGTACCCCCTCCCCTTCCCCTGCGACATCTCTTTCCTCATGCTACATGAACAAATCCACAAGGGCCGTGATGAGGGTTCGAACCCACGTCCCCGATGCTACGTGTTTCCCCCCCCCCCCCAACCCTACATTTCTCCCCCACGCTACGAGCTGTTCTCCCACCACGCAAGATGGCGGGAGAAATCGCCTCCCACGCTGCATCTATCCCCCTTAGTTCATCTCCCCCGTACGCTACGTCTCCACCCACGCTGTACAACCACTTGGGCTGGACGGTAGAGTGATGGTCTCGCTCAATCCCATCGGCGTCCAATCCCCGACCGTCCAAGTGGTTGGGCACCATTCCTCTCCCTCGCCCCAGCCCAAATCAGTAACCTAACCCCTTCCAAGAGCTATAGCCGTAACAGCTTGGCGCTTACCCCCTAATAATACCCTCCACTTCCCTTCCCCCTTCCCCCCACGCTACTTCTCCCCTGCACGCTACATACTTCCCTCGCACTACATCTCCCTCCTATACATTACATCTTCCCCACGCTACATATCTCCCTTTAATTTAACTACAACTAAATAGTGTAGTGTATTAAATATAAACATTAAATAGTTACCCCTAAACATCTTACAGTAATATCATTTTCTATGTTAATATTAGTTACATTTTCTATTAGTTTATAAAGGGGCAACTTATATATTACTTTCTAACATCGTGAGTGCTGCATAATAAAAATAATAATAATAATAATAATAATAATAATAATAATAATAATAATAATAATAATAATAATAATAATAATAATAATAATAATAATAATAATAATAATAATAATAAAAATCGTATTTTTAGAACATAAAAGGCAGGGACAAATGTAGGGACAGAGGCTTACACATACAAATATAGTCACTTCTATGCCAAGTGTTTCGGGCAAAACTGTGAATATTATAGATAAAAAATCATTGTAAAATGTTAAGGATTAAGCACTCAAAACTATAAAGAGAAGTAAGCTAGCATAAGTGAGAGATTTATACAACAGAATCGCTCCTAGTATCATGTGCCTCCCACTCTGCCCAATTTAAGAACTTGACCCATGCAATTTCACCAGAATAATCTATGTCAGCCCCGCTCCTGTGCCAGATAAGTCCACTACGGGCTCACCATAGCCCGTGCTACTTGGAACTTGTTCCGAGTAGCTGAGTCTATAACAACAACAACACCAGAATAACCACTACTATCAGTTAATATTATAGTTATTTTTGCTGAAATCTGTTAGGTTAAGGACCTGCCCGAAACACTATGGGTATTAGTGGCTTTGCAAGAATGCATTCTTTGCAAGAATGTTAGCACACCAATGTTATGTACTCTCACGACCCATTGTACCTTCTTGTATATAATAAATAAATAAGTAAATCAATATTATATACAATATAAAGATAATACTCAATGAGAACAGGTATAGACTTATATTAGGCACAGATTATTATATTATGGACTCTGTAGTTCTAGCAACGGTACCGTTGTTTTAACATTAATAAAAGACAGAAAATACAAAGGTGTAATTTAGTAAAGCTACAAGAACATAACATAGAGTAAGTTAGTAAAATTTAATGTTTAATGGAGCAAATACAAAAATAATCAAGAAGATCATATAGGACTTGAGTAAGCAACAAATGTAGATACATTTGTATCTACAAATATAGATACAATAATTAGATGACGGTGAAGAATGGACATAAATTATACATGAAATTTAAGATAGCAATAATACTAGGGAAAATGTGAGTGTAATTAGTTACAGGATATTAAGTAAATATTTTGTAATCTCGCTTTTAAACTGGTTGGCGGGACGCATAGCTTTTAATTACATTTGGGAGGTCATTCCACAATTTGGGACCCTTTATTTGCATAGCATTTCTGCTTTGGTTGAGTCTCGCTCTAGGAATACACAAGCGATATTTGCTTCTCGTGTTGTGAAGAGGAATTCTATAACAGCCCTTTAGGAGCCGCTACAAGTCAAGAGTGGAACTGATGTCCAGAGTTTTATAGATATAGAGTACGCTTGAGATTAGGTACAGTTAGTTTATTTTTTTTAGTTTAGTTAATTTATTATGCACCACATACCTATCCTGTGGACAGTAGTGGAAAAGATTACAGAGGCATATAAAGGGGTCAAGGACAGAACCTAAAATTCATTTAGATAAGCAAGTTACAGTCTTTATAAACTTGCTACAAAATTTAATGTACTATATATGCATATAAATTGTGACACTAGCTCTCGACATATGTCAGTTGCTTAATTTAGAAACTGTACTTGTGATCGATCTCGAACCCATTGTTGCTGTGATGACTTATATTGAATTTTGTAACTAGCTCATCAAGATTGTAACTTGCTTAGCTAAATGAACTGTGGGGTTCAGTCCCTGAGCCCATTATGTGCCTCTGTAACCCTTTCCACTACCGCCCACAAGATGAGTATAGGGTGCATAATAAATGAACTAAACTAAAAAAAAAAAAAACATTGCTATATCAACAATTAATGGGTTCGAGACCGATCACCAGTACAGTCCCGAAACTATGCAACATGTAGAGAGCTATAGTGTCACATCTGATATGTTTATCCTGCACACACCGCCCCCCCATCCAGTGGGCAGCGATGGAAAGGTTACAAGCACCCACACTTACTACATCCAGTTAGCAAACTGCCGATGTATTGGGTTAAAATTTCTGGTAGTAAGTTATTTTGGATGAAATATTTATACTTGAACACTTGTTATAGAGTTGTCTCTAATTTCACGTATCTTTTCGCACTCGATCACATAGTGCCGAAGGGTGTGAGAATAATTTAGCTGACACAGTTTACATTTGGTCGGGTTTACCTCAGCAGGTAATGTAAATTCCCAGAAATACTTATAACCGAGTCTTAGTCGAGCGGTAGTAACATCTAGGAGTCTGCTGATTTTATTGGAAGATCCATAGATGTGTGGCTCTTCTTGCATGATAGTATGATGATAGATGGAATTACTGGTGTAGACTTCACTTTGCCTCAGATCTGCAGGGTTTTGTTGAAGGTGTTGGTGGATTATTGTTCCTGAAAATCAATTATTATCATAAAGAGTTTGCTATAACTGACAGCCAAGCAGTTTTTTTTTAATATTCTAACCCTGGTCACTGTATTACATGATGTGAAATAGTTTCATGTAATAAGTTTATATTTACACTAAACTGTATAACAATTATCAATGGAGGCTGGATCATTCTTGGTTACATGAGTGTTGGGGTTCTTTGATTCAACGTTGATTTAATATTGATCTTATGTTGAGTTACTGTTGATCTTATGTTGGTTTATTATTGATCTTATGTTAATTTATTGTTGACCTTATGTTGATTTATTGTTGACTTATTGCTGAGGTCCCTTAAGGTCGAACTACTGACCTTCCCCAGGATGCAACCTTACAACATTTGCCTAACTCCTGGGCATTTATATATATATATATATATATATATATATATATATATATATATATATATATATATATATATATATATATATATATATATATATATATATACATATATATAGCCAGGTAAATAGTGACATTAGGTGAAAGGAAATGCGCTCAAGCATTTCTGTTCCGCCCAGGAATCGAATCCAGAATCTGCTAGTGTGAGTCAAGAACGAAGCCAGCTGTACTACGAGACCCTATATCATTAATACTAATTATGATACTATTTTATATAATATATAAATGTGACAATAATAAATGGTATGATATTATCTAAATATATACCTTACTGAAAAACCAGCAAGAGTTCTATAGTACTGAGCAAGATTCAAGGCCAAAGTAAGCTATGTATATGTACTGAGAAGTTGGGCATTATTCTAGTTTGAGGATTTCCAACGCCTTGAGGGGGTAGAAATAGCCTAAGCTATTCTATCCCTTTGAGATGTATTTCTTTCTTGTCTCAATAAACATACTTGAACTTGAACTCCAACGCCTTCGCACTGAAGGATGAATGCTTCCATACAGCAAAAACTCCTCCCACCATTAAGGAAAATAAGAGTATATTGGTTGTTAGGGATTCGCCTATTCCCTTCGTGGACAAAGTGTAGCTAAGATATTTAAAAAAGAAAAGAAAAAGATTATGGTTAAATATACCATAGTTATCGACTTCATTTGCGGTTTTCTATGTACAGTCCACAGACGCGCCCATTTTCTGTCTTAAGGATTAGTTAGAAACTCGACTACAGCGAAATTGCCGATAGTAAACCTCTAAACGTACACTCATTCTATCCCAGCATCGATTAATAGATGGATGATTTTACTTTTTTACCTGCTAAATCGTTTTCTGAATTACGTCTGCATATAAAAGGAAGAAATTTGTCTTCTGAAACTATTGGCAAACGTTAATAATACCACAATCGGTTCCCTGGTAGGGGTTTATCATTTATAAAAAAACCCACTAGGTAGAGAGAAGAAAAGGGGATCAGAGAGCAGCAGCAGCAGCAGCAGTTGTCAATACTGGTGTCTCGTGAGCGCCTCTCACCCCTCACACTACCAAACACTCCTCCACACCACTTCCCCACCTTGTTGTTAAAGATTCGCTACCTGGAACAAAAAGTCCAAAGTAGCACGGGCTATGGTGAGCCCGCAGAGTTTAAAACTTCCCCACATGTCTCTTATTTGACTTATGAGGACAACATTAAAACGCAAGATTTCCAGATATTTAGGCTGCCACTTTATCAATTTTTCATTTGTGATAAAAATTCGGCGTCGTATTTATATTAATCAATTTTAATTTATAATTTATATTAACTGAATTTACCTGTGATGGGTATAGCTTCCTCACTAATGACTCGCGGAGCACGTACCTGCAAGGGAGAAAAAAAAAGTTATATGTCATAATTAATTAAGAGTAGGGCTTAACAAATGAACAACGCGTGTTAGTATCCGTATGTATCGCACTCCACCCTATAATACAGTAGTCTGTTCTGTTTAATAATTTGTTAGTCACAGCTTTAATGTAAGCAAGAGTTTGGGTTATATATATATATATATATATATATATATATATATATATATATATATATATATATATATATATATATATATATATATATATATATGTCGTACCTAGTAGCCAGAACTCACTTCTGAGCCTACTATGCAAGGCCCGATTTGCCTAATAAGCCAAGTTTTCATGAATTAATTGCTTTTCGACTACCTAACTTACCTAACCTAACCTAACCTAACTTTTTCGGCTACCTAACCTAACCTAACCTATAAAGATAGGTTAGGTTAGGTTAGGTAGGGTTGGTTAGGTTCAGTCATATATCTACGTTAATTTTAACTCCAATAAAAAAAAATTGACCTTTTATATAATGAAATGGGTTGCTTTATCATTTCATAAGGAAAAAATTAGAGAAAATATATTAATTCATGAAAACTTGGCTTATTAGACAAATCGGGCCTTGCATTGTAGGCTGAAAAGTGAGTTCTGGCTACTAGGTACGACATATATATATATATATATATATATATATATATATATATATATATATATATATATATATATATATATATATATATATATATATGTCATACCTAGTAGCCAGAACGCACTTCTCGGCCTACTAGGTACGACATATATATATATATATATATATATATATATATATATATATATATATATATATATATATATATATATATATATATATATATATATATATATATATATATATATCATAGTGGAAAATAACCTTTTATTTTTCATGGGTTATTCTGCACACTTAGATTAGCCGATAATTGTTGCATATATATATATATATATATATATATATATATATATATATATATATATATATATATATATATATATATATATATATATATATATATGTCGTACCTAGTAGCCAGAACTCACTTTTCAGCCTACTATTCAAGGCCCGATTTGCCTAATAAGCCAAGTTTTCATAAATTAATGTTTTTTCGTCTACCTAACCTACCTAACCTAACCTAACCTAGCTTTTTTTGGCTACCTAACCTAACCTTACCTATAAATATAGGTTAGGTTAGGTTAGGTAGGGTTGGTTAGGTTCGGTCATATATCTACGTTAATTTTAACTCCAATAAAAAAAAGTTGACCTCATACATAGAGAAAAGGGTTGCTTTATCATTTCATAAGAAAAAAATTATAGTAAATATATTAATTCAGGAAAACTTGGCTTATTAGGCAAATCGGGCCTTGAATAGTAGGCTGAAAAGTGAGTTCTGGCTACTAGGTACGACATTATATATATATATATATATATATATATATGTCGTACCTAATAGCCAGAACGCACTTCTCAGCCTACTATTCAAGGCCCGATTTGCCTAATAAGCCAAGTTTTCATGAATTAATGTTTTTTCGTCTACCTAACCTACCTAACCTAACCTAACCTAGCTTTTTTTGGATACCTAACCTAACCTTACCTATAAATATAGGTTAGGTTAGGTTAGGTAGGGTTGGTTAGGTTCGGTCATATATCTACGTTAATTTTAACTCCAATAAAAAAATTTTTACCTCATACATAGAGAAAAGGGTTGCTTTATCATTTCATAAGAAAAAAATTATAGTAAATATATTAATTCAGGAAAACTTGGCTTATTAGGCAAATCGGGCCTTGAATAGTAGGCTGAGAAGTGAGTTCTGGCTACTAGGTACGACATATATATATATATATATATATATATATATATATATATATATATATATATATATATATATATATATATATATATATGTCGTACCTAATAGCCAGAACGCACTTCTCAGCCTACTATTCAAGGCCCAATTTGCCTAATAAGCCAAGTTTTCATGAATTAATGTTTTTTCGTCTACCTAACCTACCTACCCTAACCTAACCTAGCTTTTTTTGGCTACCTAACCTAACCTTACCTATAAATATAGGTTAGGTTAGGTTAGGTAGGGTTGGTTAGGTTCGGTCATATATCTACGTTAATTTTAACTACAATAAAAAAAAATTGACCTCATACATAGAGAAAAGGGTTGCTTTATCATTTCATAAGAAAAAAATTATAGTAAATATATTAATTCAGGAAAACTTGGCTTATTAGGCAAATCGGGCCTTGAATAGTAGGCTGAGAAGTGAGTTCTGGCTACTAGGTACGACATATATATATATATATATATATATATATATGTCGTACCTAATAGCCAGAACGCACTTCTCAGCCTACTATGCAAGGTCCGATTTGCCTAATAAGCCAAGTTTTCATGAATTAATGTTTTTTCGACTACCTAACCTACCTAACCTAACCTAACCTACCTTTTTCGGCCACCTAACCCAACCTAACCTATGAAGATAGGTTAGGTTAGGTTAGGTAGGGTTGGTTAGGTTCGGTCATATATCTACGTTAATTTTAACTACAATAAAACAAAATTGACCTCATACATAATGAAATGGGTAGCTTTATCATTTAATAAGAAAAAAAATAGAGAAAATATATTAATTCAGGAAAACTTGGCTTATTAGGCAAATCGGGCCCTGCATAGTACGCTGAGAAGTGCGTTCTGGCTACTAGGTACGACATATATATATATATATATATATATATATATATATATATATATATATATATGCAACAATTATCGGCTAATCTAAGTGTGCAGAATAACCCATGAAAAATAAAAGGTTATTTTCCACTATGATATATATATATATATATATATATATATATATATATATATATATATGTCGTACCTAGTAGCCAGAATGCACTTCTCAGCCTACTATGCAAGGCCCGATATGCCTAATAAGCCAAGTTTTCCTGAATTATTATATTTTCTCTAATTTTTTTCTTATGAAATGATAAAGCTACCCATTTCCTTATGTATGAGGTCAATTTTATTTTATTGGAGTTAAAATTAACGTAGATATATGACCGAACCTAACCAACCCTACCTAACCTAACCTAACCTATCTCTATAGGTTAGGTTGGGTTAGGTAGCCGAAAAAGTTAGGTTAGGTTAGGTTAGGTAGGTTAGGTAGTCGAAAAATAATTAATTCATGAAAACTTGACTTATTAGGCAAATCGGGCCTTGCATAGTAGGCTGAGAAATGAGTTCTGGCTACTAGGTACGACATATATATATATATATATATATATATATATATATATATATATATGTCGTACCTAGTAGCCAGAACGCACTTCTCAGCCTACTATTCAAGGCCCGATTTGCCTAATAAGCCAAGTTTTCATGAATTAATATATTTTCTCAAATTTGTTTCTTATGAAATGATAAAGCTACCCATTTCATTGTGTATGAGGTCAATTTTATTTTATTGGAGTTAAAATTAACGTAGATATATGACCGAACCTAACCAACCCTACCTAACCTAACCTATCTTTGTAGGTTAGGTTAGGTTAGGTGGCCGAAAAAGGTAGGTTAGGTTAGGTTAGGTAGGTTAGGTAGTCGAAAAACAATTAATTCAAGAAAACTTGGCTTATTAGGCAAATCGGGCCTTGCATAGTAGGCTGAGAAGTGCGTTCTGGCTACTAGGTACGACATATATATATATATATATATATGTCGTACCTAGTAGCCAGAACTCACTTCCCAGCCTACTATGCATGGCCCGATTTGCCTAATAAGACAAGTTTTCCTGAATTAATATATTTTCTCTAAATTTTTTCTTATGAAATGATAAAGCTACCCATTTCATTATGCATGAGTTCAATTTTTTTTCATTGGAGTTAAAATTAACGTAGATATATGACCGAACCTAACCAGCCCTACCTAACCTAACCTAACCTATATTTATAGGTAAGGTTAGGTTAGGTAGCCAAAAAAAGCTATGTTAGGTTAGGTTAGGTAGGTTAGGTAGACGAAAAAACATTAATTCATGAAAACTTGGCTTATTAGGCAAATCGGGCCTTGAATAGTAGGCTGAGAAGTGCGTTCTGGCTATTAGGTACGACATATATATATATATATATATATATATATATATATATATATATATATATATATATATATGTCGTACCTAATAGCCAGAACGCACTTCTCAGCCTACTATTCAAGACCCGATTTGCCTAATAAGCCAAGTTTTCATGAATTAATGTTTTTTCGTCTACCTAACCTACCTAACCTAACCTAACCTAGCTTTTTTTGGCTACCTAACCTAGCCTTACCTATAAATATAGGTTAGGTTAGGTTAGGTAGGGTTGGTTAGGTTCGGTCATATATCTACGTTAATTTTAACTCCAATAAAAAAAAATTGACCTCATACATAGATAAAAGGGTTGCTTTATCATTTCATAAGAAAAAAATTATAGTAAATATATTAATTCAGGAAAACTTGGCTTATTAGGCAAATCGGGCCTTGAATAGTAGGCTGAGAAGTGAGTTCTGGCTACTAGGTACGACATATATATATATATATATATATATATATATATATATATATATATATATATATATATATATATATATATGTCGTACCTAGTAGCCAGAACTCACTTCTGAGCCTACTATGCAAGGCCCGATTTGCCTAATAAGCCAAGTTTTCATGAATTAATTGCTTTTCGACTACCTAACCTACCTAACCTAACCTAACCTAACTTTTTCGGCTACCTAACCTAACCTAACCTATAAAGATAGGTTAGGTTAGGTTAGGTAGGGTTGGTTAGGTTCGGTCATATATCTACGTTAATTTTAACTCCAATAAAAAAAAATTGACCTCTTACATAATGAAATGGGTTGCTTTATCATTTCATAAGAAAAAAAATTGAGAAAATATATTAATTCATAAAAACTTGGCTTATTAGGCAAATCAGGCCTTGCATTGTAGGCTGAAAAGTGAGTTCTGGCTACTAGGTACGACATATATATATATATATATATATATATATATGTCGTACCTAATAGCCAGAACGCACTTCTCAGCCTACTATTCAAGGCCCGATTTGCCTAATAAGCCAAGTTTTCATGAATTAATGTTTTTTCGTCTACCTAACCTACCTAACCTAACCTAACCTAGCTTTTTTTGGCTACCTAACCTAACCTTACCTATAAATATAGGTTAGGTTAGGTTAGGTAGGGTTGGTTAGGTTCGGTCATATATCTACGTTAATTTTAACTCCAATAAAAAAAAATTGACCTCATACATAGAGAAAAGGGTTGCTTTATCATTTCATAAGAAAAAAATTATAGTAAATATATTAATTCAGGAAAACTTGGCTTATTAGGCAAATCGGGCCTTGAATAGTAGGCTGAGAAGTGAGTTCTGGCTACTAGGTACGACATATATATATATATATATATATATATATATATATATATATATTCTGGAGCGATTACGTTACATTGGCCAGGACAGTTAGGGCGGTTGTTGAGGCCACTAATTACTGATCCCCTGGTAATAACTGTAATGTTTGGCTCCCGCGGGGTCACGCAAGTTCTCAGCCCCACTGTCATGTTGCGTCCATTTTTGTAGCGACTTTTGGTAATGGTGGCGGAATACGTTCAGTAGATAACCTGGATGCATAGACTTTCTCACACTGATCCAGTTACTCAAAGACTGTGTCTTGCTAGTTACTATAGGCACGGGCAGGTGTATGTCCAAGCCTGACAGTCACTGCTGCAGGCTGGTGTACTCCCCTAGTTGTGCTTGCGGGGTTAAGCTCTGCTCTTTCGGCCCGCCTCTCAACTGTCAATCAATAAACTGTTACTATTTACTAAGTAACATTGTTTTCCCACACACACACTCACACACAGGAAGCGGTCCGTAACAGCTGTCTAACTCCCAGGTACCTATTTACTGCTGGGTAACAGGGGGCATCAGGGCGAAAGAAACTCTGCCCATCATCAGTTTCCGTCGGCGCCGGGAATTGAACCCCCAGTCCACAAGACTACATATCCAGCGTGCTGCCCACTCATCCACCAGCGCCCGCATGTGTGTGTGTGTATATGTATGTGTGTGTGTGTGTGTGTGTGTGTGTGTGTGTGTGTGTGTGTGTGTGTGTGTGTGTGTGTGTGTGTGTGTGTGTGTGTGTGTGTGTGTGTGTGTGTGCGTGGGGCGGCAACAGCACCCTAGCTTCCCTGGGGCGGGGACTCTGGCCGGAATCGTTACTAAACCTTTGCCCCAAAACGCTTCCTCCTCCTTCCACAGTCTCTAATCGTAGCAGCACGGCCAGATTTATTCCTAGCTATAGTTAACACTAAACCCTATCCTCGGGTAATGATCAAAATAAGTTAAGGGAGAAAAAGTGTACGTTTTATTCAAGTGCATAAGTGTCGGTGTATTTTAAATTATTCATACGTTGTTGTGTACCATGAATAGTGGTGAGTGGGGGTTCTTGGAGCGGCGGCCTTGAGCTCCACGCATACTAGCACTGGCGCTGGAGATGAGGATGCCGCAGCGTTTCCCCAGAGTGCGGGAGATGCTAAACACACACCGAATCTTCTTTCTTGCTTGCTTGCCTTGGTGCAGCTGATCCTCCCGCCCCCCGTCATGCTTTTGTTGCTGTTTGATGAGTGTTGGTGGTGCCGGGTGGTTGGTGGTGGTGGCGGGTGGTTGGTGGTGGCGGGTGTTGGCGTTGGTGGGTGTTGGGGCTGGCGGGTGTTGGCGTTGGCGGGTGTTGGCGTTGGTGGGTGTTGGCGCTGGCGGGTGTTGGTTCTGGAGGGTGTTGAAACCCCCATATCTATTCTGTGAGTTGTTGTGGATCCCGCACTCATTTTGTTAGTGGTAGTGGACCCAATGCCAATTGTGTGAGCTGTAATGGTTCCCATACCCACGCTGTTGGTGGTAGTGGATCCCATATCCATCCTGCAAGTGGTAGTGGATCCCATATCTACCCTGCAAATGGTAGTGGATCCCATACGTACCCTGCAAGTGGTAGTGGATCCCATATCCATCCTGCAAATGGTAGTGGATCCCATACGTACCCTGCAAGTGGTAGTGGATCCCATATCCATCCTGCAAATGGTAGTGGATCCCATACGTACCCTGCAAGTGGTAGTGGATCCCATACGTACCCTGCAAGTGGTAGTGGATCACATACCCATCCTGCAAGTGGTAGTGGATCCCATACCTACCCTGCAAGTGGTAGTGGATCCCATACCTACCCCTCCAAATGGTAGTGGATCCCATACCTTTCCTGTGAGTGATAGCAGAAAAAAAGATACAGAGGCACATAATGGGTTCATGAACTGAGCCCCAATATTCGTTTACCTAATCAAGTTACAAAATTGATGAACTATTTACAGAATTTGTTAACATATACATCAATAGTTTAGTCACAGTTTTGATTAGTTTATCTTAATTAACATGAAGGTAAATGTCATATAAGGTAGTCCTCAATGTCCCATAGGCAAGGCAAAGCAATTTTCGTTTGTGGTGTTCAAGTATTCCAGACGAGGTTTACAGAGTGCAACTTTCTACCATTGGTAAACTTGGGATACCTGGCGCCAGGATTCTGGGTAATGTCATCCTGGACATTTCTCGAGCATTGGATGTGTTCACATTCAGTTCTGGTGAGAGAGTTTACGTTTGGTAAGATCCACTTGGGTCGGTGGTGCAGACCTGCAGTGGTTGCTGTTGCTGTTGTTATAGATTCAGCAACTCGGAACAAGTTCCAAGTAGCACGGGCTATGGTGAGCCCGTAACTTACATGGCACAGGAGCGGGGCAAGTAGCACGGGCTATGGTGAGCCCGTAACTTACATGGCACAGAAGCGGGGCAAGTAGCACGGGCTATGGTGAGCCCGTGGCTTGCAGAGGTACTTGTAGCCGAGCCTAATGCTAGCAGTAGTGACGTCTAGAAGTGTGCTGACTTTAATGGATAACCCATAGAGACGTGGCTCTTTTTGCACAGTAGTATATGTTGATAAATGAAATAACTAGTGGAAATTTCACTTTTTCTCAAGTCTTGTATAATACGTTAGAGTTCTCTGTATACCACTCCCCCTCAGGCTGCTCAAAGGCAATTCAAGGCGGTAAAAAACACCATATTTAAAAGCCTATGAACCCTGACTAAAAATGAATTTGGTGTTGAAAAAACTGAAGAAACTAAAAAAAAAAAAAGATACTGATAAAGCAGCATTAATCAGGTTCACAAAAATCTGACCATTTGTACCTCAAGATAATGTTTTAAACGCATCCAAACTTTTCCA
This sequence comes from Procambarus clarkii, assembly GCF_040958095.1. NCBI lineage: Eukaryota > Metazoa > Arthropoda > Malacostraca > Decapoda > Cambaridae > Procambarus > Procambarus clarkii. The sequence continues at coordinate 11,168,753 of NC_091178.1, forward strand.
CAACGTGAAGCGGCAAGCATCATTCCGAGGCCTTAACATATAATACGGAGCAAGTTACCCCATTCAAACTCTGAGCCAAAAGTTACAAAGTTGCAATAAATGGATTTAGAGTCCTGAAGTTGTATACATATTTGGATAATGAAATTTTATGTCAGAGATAAGAACGTTGACCTATTAATTATGTCTCTAAATGAACAGCACGTGGTGAACCTTTTGATGTGACGGAAACTGGTCAGAGTGGTACGGAGCATGATCTGATCTCCATGATCTGATCTCCATGATCTGATCTCCATGATCTGATCTCCATGATCTGATCGCCATGATCTGATCTCCGCAACACTTGCGTGACTTGAGCTGAGCTCACATGACCTCGTTTGTTCGCTACATGACTCGTCACCTGAGTTGACCTACACATGACCCATAAACTGGGCTGCCCTTCACTCTGTTGGGATATATTGCTGATTACGATATATTATGTTAGAGCCTTATTAAGTAACAGAGGCTTATTGAGACTAGCATAGGAAATCTAAAGGGCTAATGTCCCAAAGTGTTACGTGCAAGTCTTGGTGGTGGGAGACGGTGGAGAGCAAGCGATGGGGTCGGTTAGTGGCAGGTGATAGAGACTGGCAACACTGGTGTATAGTCAGTCGCTGCACTGCAGTTTGGACAGTGTAGCGATACTTTGGTGAGGAACGCCGTAGACGCAACAGCAGCAATAAAGCCGGCCGGTGTGAGAAATACTTTGCTGCGGAAGCAGAAGATTAGTGACTAGGAGAGACGAGGCTACTGTCTTGATCAGGGCCGGATTACTCAGTAGGCACGGTGTAAACTGGAACTAGCAGGTCCATTTTATTATTATTATTATTATTATTATTATTATTATTATTATTATTATTATTTTCTACCACAGACGTGGCCACACAGTTACAATGCTAACCAGCATATATACATTTTCTTCTGTCCTCCATGGACAGGGTTAGAGATGTGTTAAACATATAGTTCAAGGGTTTATTGAACAATCAACCACAGAAGGTGATTCGGTGCTTTTAAAAGGCTAAGCTAACCTACATACGTAAATACAGGTCCATTGTTTATCACAGGGAAATGTGTGAAGTAAAACATGTGTATGGGGCAAGTAACAACGTCAGCAGACTAACAGATGTTGTCACAGCTCGAATAAGACTTGGCTACAAGTATCTCTGGCAGTTCGGCTTGTATAGGGATCTAGAGGAAGTAAAGTGTGTGGACGAAGACAGGGGCACACACTCGAACACTATATCTTGGATTGTAGTAAAATTGAGCCATTTAGAGATAAAATCTAAACTCACGTTGTATGATATGGCAACCCATTATATTACCAAGGACAAAATACCTGAAATCCTTGCACTGTATCCATAGTTCGCTTCCAGTAGATAAACGACATATGAGATTAAGAAACAAGTAGTGTATTGTGAAGACTAATAATAAACAACAGCTCACCTGTGACTCTGTAATATCTCCACTGCTCAAACAATTGTGTATTAGCGATAAGTCCTACCATTAACATATAATGACTTACTGTTAATATATAGCACTTAAAATAGAACATTCTCTGTAACTAGCTGACATTGTAATTATAAGGTGTGAAGGATAGATTAAATTGTTTGTGTAATAATCTAAGATGAGGTCTGATAAAGACATTTTGTGCCCTCTGTAATGCTTTTTGCGCTATCGCTCACAGGATGAGTATGGGGTGCACAATAAACTAGCCCCCCCCCCCGGCGGCAACAATCAAAAGATCAATCAGAATAGGCCATGGCCTGGTGATGATCCCCGACCGTCCAAGTGGTTGGACACCTTTCCTTTCCCCGTTCCATCCCAAACCCTTATCCTGACCCCTTCCAAGTGCTGTATAGTCGTAATGGCTCGGCGCTATCCCCCCTGATAATTCCCTTCCCTTCCCGGTGTTGATGAAGACGGTGTCTGGTGAAGATGGTTCCCTCTTGTCACCCGAACAACGCCGGATACTCAAGCGGTGTACCTCTAAGCCTTCTTGAACTATGAAAGACAAAACTTGGCCAATATTAGTCGTTCGATTTTGGGTGGTGGTGAGACCCCCCTCCTCCCTTCCCTTAAATGGCGGACCACTTGCCGTTAATCCGTTAATCTGGAGGCGAACGATTTTAATTTATTTTTATGAGAGTTCGACGTTCATTCCGAGGTCAGAACCCTCACCAATTGGGCCGAGGTCACCGTGCCTGAGGTCAGGAAGGGCAGGATATGAGGCCATTGGGAGGGCTCGTCCCTCGAATATATTTTATGTTCGGATTTATTGCCACCTCTCTCTCTCTCTCTCTCTCTCTCTCTCTCTCTCTCTCTCTCTCTCTCTCTCTCTCTCTCTCTTCCTGCAGTTATTGCCACCTCTCTCTCTCTCTTCCTGCTGTTATTGGCATATCTCTCTCTCTCTCTCTCTCTCTCTTTCTCTCTCTCTCTCTCTCTCTCTCTCTCTCTCTCTCTCTCTCTCTCTCTCTCTCTCTCTCTCTCTCTCTCTCTTCCTGCTGTTATTGTACCTCTCACTATAGAAAGGTGTCATTCCGGACGGCTGTATATAGGGCCCGGAATGCCCTTTTGTCTAAGTTTCTGTAGCATTCATGGACGTTGGTCAGTATGCCATATGCAGCTGTTGTTATTCTGTTAATGTGGGCTTCTGGCATTATATTTGGGGTTATGTCCACTTACAGGTCTCTCTCATCTTTTCTGATTGAAGAATCTGTCTTCCCTACTTCCTATACTGCTGTACTGGTCCTTGCACTCCTGTTCCAATACTCATAACTTTGCATTTGGCTGGGTTAAATTCTAGCAGTCATTTTGCAGACCACTTCTGAAGGGGGTGTGTGTGTAAGTGTATTTAGTATTTATATTTACTATTTGTGCCTGCAGAATCGAGCTATTAGCTTTTAGACTCCGCCTTTCTAACCGATCTATTTTTTTTCTACTATTTTGTCTACTGCATATATTTCTCTGTAACACACACACACAACTGCACCTCACGTTGCTGGAAGACAGAAGAGCTCGGGGAGACATGATCACCACATACAAAATTCTCAGGGGAATTGACAGGGTAGACAAGGATGGATTATTTAACAAGGGTGATGCACGCACAAGGGGACACAGGTGGAAGCTGAGTACCTAAGTGAGCCACAGAGACATTAGAAAGAACTTTTTCAGTGTCAGAGTAGTTAGTAAATGGAATGCACTAGGAAGTTATGTGGTGGAGGCTGACTCCATGCACAGTTTCAAATGAAGATATGACAGAGCCCAATAGGCTCAGGAATCTGTACACCAGTTGATTGACGGTTGAGAGGCGGGACCAAAGAGCCAAAGCTCAACCCCTGCAAGCACAATTGGGTGAGTACACACATCCCCAGGAAGAAGCCCGTAGCAGCTAACTCCCAGGAATCTACTTAATGCTAGGTGAACAGATGCATTAGAGTGAAAGAAACTATGCCCATTTGTTTCTGCCTCTGCCGGAAATCGAGCCCGGACGCTTACAACTACTACCCCCGAGCGCTGTCCACTCAGCCGCGAGTCCCGTGTACGCACCTATTTGTACTGTGTGTGTGTGTGTGTGTGTGTGTGTGTGTGTGTGTGTGTGTGTGTGTGTGTGTGTGTGTGTGTGTGTGTGTGTGTGTGTGTGTGTGTGTGTGTGTGTGAATGTAAGTGTGAGTGAGTGTATGTGTGAGTGTGAGTGTAAGTGCATAAGAACGAGGCATGAGGGAATCTAATCGCCTTGATTTGCCTAATTGTTCCGTCCACCCGTCTTGTATAGTGTAGCTGCCTGCTCCATCATGCTCCTCCCTGTCTGTAAGACGTGGCGGCTTGTTTCAGGTAATGTTTTGGCGGTCCTTCACCAGGCTGGTGGAGAGGGCTGAGAACCAGGGGATGGGGTGATAGAGACACTGTAATCCTCTCTCCTCATTAGCCCTCAGGAAGCTGGATGAATTGTCTATTAACTCTTTCTCCCTCTCTCTCCCTCTCTCTCTCTCTCTCTCTCTCTCTCTCTCTCTCTCTCTCTCTCTCTCTCTCTCTCTCTCTCTCTCTCTCTCTCTCTCTCTCTCTCTCTCTCTCTCTCTCTGGTTCCTTTCTCCAGGGCAGTGACTGTGAGAAAGCTTGCTGGCAGGGAGGGCAAGACTTGGGTACTGATGGGCTCTTCACTACCATCCATCACAGTCCAGTATTTCCTTTGTAGAGGAAGGCTATAAAAGAGAATGTGAAGGTTGAGAGTGGTATGGGAACTAGGAGTGGAGATGGAGGGAGTGTAGGGGCAGCAGAGAGAGAGAGAGAGAGAGAGAGAGAGAGAGAGAGAGAGAGAGAGAGAGAGAGAGAGAGAGAGAGAGAGAGAGAGAGAGAGAGAGAGAGAGAGAGAGGAGGAGGAGGAGGAGATTCCCAGGAATACTATCAGTCTTGCTGGCTTCTAACGCTTGGCTCCAGCAGCCCCGGCGCCGCTCCGCCCCGTGCTGGCGCCAGCTTCTGCTTCTTGTCTTCCCCCCATGAATATTCCCTGAATGCCTGGCGACATGGTTATTGCCCTCTCATCTACGAAGTCCTCAGCGGTAGCCACAGCTGTATTCTTCTCTTGTATTACGCCTCCATCAAGTCAAAAATGGCTGTCGTAATGGCTTCTTCGGTAGTGTGTGTTGGCGTGGACGACTCAAGTTAACACAGGGACATACAGTTAACGCTTCCTCTCTCCCCTGACCACTTGGGCTGGACGGTAGGTCGACGGTCTCGCTTCATGCAGGTCGGCGTTCAATCTCCGACCGTCCAAGGTCCAAGTGGGTAGTTGGGCACCATTCCTTCCCCCCCCCCCCGTCCCATCCCAAACCCTTATCCTGATCCCTTCCCAGTGCTATATAGTCGTAATGGCTTGGCGCTTTTCCCTGATAACTCCTTCCTTCCTTCCTTCTCCCCTGACCATTCCACAAACTGAAACAAATATTGAATTATTTACTTTATAAACTTGGGGAAGACGTCAAGAAAGGTGAAGCTAGAAATGACTAAGGGCAGACTGGCCCATCTCCCGCGGGAAGGTCAGGGGCCAGATTCACGAACGCACTTACGCAAGCACTTACGAACTTGTACATCTTTCCTCAATTTTTGATGGCAGATTGTCAGCAGCAGCAGCATAGGTGTACAACAGCAGCAGCAGCATAAGGGTACAACAGCTGCAGCAGCATAAGTGTAGAACAGCCGTAGCAGCATAAGGGTAGAACAGCAGCAGCAGCATAAGTGTAGAACAGCCGTAGCAGCATAAGTGTAAAACGGCTGCAGTAAGGTATCGATGAGCTACAGCATAAGTATAAATAATGAAATGCCGGGGTGAGGACGGACTGTACTGGGGAGTGGAGGGAGACTCGGCCAGGAGGCGGGAAGTGATATGGTGTTAGAGGATTGGTACACCACAGTTATTGTACCGCTGGACACCACAGTTATCGTACCGCAGGATACAATCTATTGTACCGCTTGATACAACAGTTATCGTACCGCTGGATACAACAGTTATCGTACCGCTGGATATAATAGTTATTGTACCGCTGTTACAATAGTTATTGTACCGCTGGATACAACAGTTATTGTACCGCTGGATACAAGCTATCGTACCGCTGGATACAACAGTTATCGTACCGCTGGATATAATAGTTATTGTACCGCTGTTACAATAGTTATTGTACCGCTGGATACCATAGTTATTGTACCGCTGGAGACAAATAAGATGGAAGGCTGTGAGTAAAATTATCAACTCATGCTCCTAAAATGTAAGAACATATAGTTACGATGTGGTAGAAAGTATAAATATGTCGTGATGTGGTCATAATTATAATTCATATATAATTATAAGAGGTACTAGGGGGGGGGGGGGTTACCTGGGATTACCGGGTCTGTGTCTCCTCTCTCTTTCTCTCTCTTTCTCTCTCTCTCTCTCTCTCTCTCTCTCTCTCTCTCTCTCTCTCTCTCTCTCTCTCTCTCTCTCTCTCTCTCTCTCTCTCTCTTCTACAATATTACTAATAACACAATAGGAACAAGTGTCAGTATGTCTTTATATTAATGACAAATACACAGAATATTGTAATTTCCCCTTGGCTTCTAATCTGGGTCGGGCCGTGGGTGTTCTCTGGCAGGGAAGGAGATGGGGTCCAGTCTGTTTCGTGTTTTATGGTACTTCAGCCAAAGTATGAATAGCAGAAAATTTCTGATAATTATCCTGATTTCAATCAATAATGATGTATATTACTATATAAACCACTATTCATTGAAATCAGGAAAAGTATCAGACATTTTCTGTTATTCATACTTTGGCTGTAGTACCATAAAACACGAAACACACTGATGGATGCCTACTATCCTACTATATGAAAAATAATCGAAATTTTTGTTGTCAAAATATTGAGCTAGGTGTAGCCGGCGAGCAGTGCCAACAATCAAGGTGTTGGTCAGAAAGTGACTCAGGCACAGTGTTCCGTCTTGAATTCTGGCGGACCAGCGTGTGTCCGTCCCATACCCACGACCTTTCCCCCCTGCAAAGTTGGATGAGGCTAGCTCCACGCATCTGGCCTCCAACCCGAGAGACAGACAGATATTCTCTCTTACAGATATACATTAGCCTACTGAGTGTAGCAGCAGACTGTGTTGCAGTCAAGGGATTGCAAGAGCACAGCTGAGATAAACTGAGAAGTTTATCAGTGATGAAGGAGGTGGTGGAGGAGGGCGCGGAGCTCACATACTGGCACCGAAGCAGCTACTGGGAAAGCCACGTAAATAAACACCAGGTTACATATATCTTTATGGTCTAGGAGAACGTGTACGACAAAGTTCATAGAGAAGGACTCTGGAGACTGATAAGCATGATTGCAGTTAACTGAACTCTAGTGAATGCTAGGAAGACTGTCAATGCAGGAGGTAAAGGTGTAATGAGCAAGTGGCATGATATTAATTAATGCAGACGTTCGCTAAGGGAGGTCAGAGTAAGGTCATTAGGGAAGGGTGTGACCCTTGTGTATGGCAGTAGACTGGAGAGCTGCGTGCGGGACGTTACAATACATGAGGGAGTTACACAAGTGGATCATCAGTATATATATACCTGGGATGTGGCTCATCTGTTAATATGCCAGGAATGTGCCTCGTGTTTATATACCTGGGATGTGTGACTGTCAAAATATGCAGTTATGTACAGGAAGTTATGAATAAGTTAGGGAGGGGAAGTTGCTGATGCAAGTTGAGGTTATGAGAACCTGAGAGAACCAGATGCGGCCAGCAGACTACCTGGGAGGAGGGGGTAGTAGTGGGGGTGTCTGCTGGTATATATGTGTGTGTGCAAGACAGGCTGTAGCAAGACCGTAAAACATCAAGAAATACACCAGTTGAAATCAGAAGCCTGTGGGGGGGATGTGTTAGGAAAATAATCAGGGATGAAACTGTCTTAAAAGCAAGTGAAGTCCAAAAATGTGGTAGTCGCAAGAGTGAGGAAGGTTAACCCCCGGATGGTGTGCCTATGATGAGGGGAAGATTAATGGTAGACTTTTGAAGAAAGTGTAGTCGAGTGTGGTCCAACAGCCTGGTTGATCAGTCCAGCAACCAGGAGGCCTGGTCGACGACCGGGCCGCGGGGACGCTAAGCCCCGGAAGCACCTCAAGGAGGGGTAGGAAGAGAAGAGGCGGGAGGCTGTGGCAGCCGGCGAGAAACAATAGGCAGAGTTTCTTTCACCCTATGCCCCTGTTACCTAGCAGTAAAATAGGTACCTGGGTGTTAGTCAGCTGTCATGGGCTGCTTCCTGGGGGGTGGAGGCCTGGTCGAGGACCGGGCCTCGGGACACTAAAGCCCCGAAATCATCTCAAGATAGCCATGGCGAGTGAGGTGTGGGGAGGCAGGGGAGGCGTGGGGGACTCCGTGAACAACTAACAGCTTGTAATAGTGAACAATGCTCAGTTGTCATCACTTTGTGAGGCTGGAGTAAGTATTTTAAGACAACTCACTACACTAGTATATTAGTATAATTAGTATAATTAGTCATTAGTATAAGACAACTCACTACACCCCGTCATATGAAGCGTTGGGACGCTGCTATGAATTATTTCCCGGAGTGCGGCGGTGTAGGTTCTCAGCGATGTTATTATGTAGTGTGTGTAAGAGACGGCGAATGGACGGGTGTCGGTCAGTTACACTCTTTGGACAGGGGCCTTCCTGTCCTATAGTGCACCTCTCACCTCCTGGCTCACGCCGCCCCACCCCACCACAGTCACAAAGTGGATAATGGTGACGAATTTGATCTCAATGTTATGTTCACGATAAGTGTAGAGCAGCGGAGCATCCACACTGAGGGTGGATGACAGGTTCAAGGGCAGGTCACGTTTCCGGGGTTAATAATTGAGCTTAAATGACTCTCAAATATCACAAGAATTGGTATATGTAAAAAAAATAATCTCTGATGATTCTTGATGTAATAAGGCTAAATTGAGATATAAATATATTTAACCATCTAAGTGAGTAGAACGGAAAAAAGGTTAGGATTCAAATAATAACTATCCCTTATGGCTGGAAAAACTAAGGAGGGACTCAAGCGTAATGTGGTGTTTCCTGTGATTCTCTAAAACCAGACGGGACGTTGTGTCAATATGAAGGGGAAGTGGAAGATGAAGAATATCAAAACAAGGTAATCTGAACGATGAAGATTAATGTGGTTCACTGCTAAAGATAACTACTTCACATAAGCCAAAGACATGTGGGTGTACAGACGGGTAATACCCAAGTGGCCAGTCGTTGATTTCCAACTTCTGAATTTCTCAGTTAACCCCTTCCAGTGGCTGAGTTTGATGCTAAGTTTTGTAGAAAGAAAGTTATACTTGCGATAGACTTCGCCTTTGGTACCGGTGGATGCTCCATTGTGTCAGTGTACCGTCGACTGATCACTTTCGTTGTGTGAAGGAGTCGTGGAGGCACGGTCGGGGATTGAACGCCGACCTGCATGACACGAGACCGTCGCTCTACCGTCCAGACCAAGTGGTTGGGGCAGTGTTGGTATTGTGCACTACATTCCCCGAAGTGGTGGTCGCCTTATCAGACACTCCATTTTCCTTCCTGTAGAGGACATCTTGGTGTATAGTGGCCATATTTAAGACACTTATAACACTGAGCTAGAAGTGCCTCACCTTCGTTATTTGTTGTCCAACCAGTTGGGCTGGACGGTGAAGCGACGGTCTCGCTTCATGCAGGTCGGCGTTCAATCCCCGACCGTCCAAATGGTTGGGCACCATTCCTTCCTCCGTCCCATCCCAAATCCTTATCCTGACCCCTTCCCAGTGCTATATAGTCGTGATGGCTTGGCGCTTTCTCCCCTGATAGTTCCCTTTCTTTCCCCTTCGTTATTTGTCTTAGTGTTAATGTCAAAACACATAAATGTGTTAATGTCAGGCTCTCAGACTGACTCACTCTACGCCGCACCGAGCCCTCAGTGGGTCGTCTCTCCATTTCTTCCCTGTCCTCAGATCAGCCCTGGTGTCTTCTCTAAGGCTAATCTGATCAGAAGACCCAAACATCAGGACTGAAGTTGTTGATGTTCGCAACAATCTCGGAAGTGAACTTGTCGACTCTCCAGGAACTGATGCGTCGGACAAAGACGGTCGTCTCAGCCTGAAGATGCCTAGGTGAAAGGAGCAAGAGGTTGGCCTCTCGCAATACGGGCTCAATTGCAGGGTTAATCAGTTTCTGAAGTGCCTCTTCACCTGGAGAAAAGGAGTATAGCACTATTGCTGTCACCTAATATGTCAACAGCTGCGTCGTCACTGATGTTGCCGAGAATGTTGAGTATTTCCCTTTGAGCGTAACAGTGGGGCCTTCCCGAATCGAACTCTGATCTTGTAGATTATCCTGACAAGTTCTCCCGTCGTTAATTCGGGCCGTTGAGGGTGTTAAAAGTCATGTGTAGGCGCCACTGTACTCACCTTATGGTACTTCTTGCCTCTAGTTTCTTAATGTCTTAAATAACCGCAAGACAAGTCTGAATTGGGTTCGAACCTGGAAGGAGCCAGAAGAAGGCATGGAGGCGGATGCCCCGCGCGCCCCCTCGCACTCAAGTCAGCAGTGACGCCTTGGGACGCACTCCGGAGGCACTCACACTCACACCAGTCATCTCTTTTTAGAAACGTTCTATCTCATTCATGTGCCCTTTTCCGGCAAGCCATTCTCACTGACGCGAGCTGGTGTTTGACACACCTGCAATGTGCTGGTGTTTGACACACCTGTAATGTGCTGGTGTTTGACACCTGTAATGTGCTGGTGTTTTACACACCTGCAATGTGCTGGTGTTTGATACACCTGCAATGTGCTGGTGTTTGACACACCTGCAGTGTGCTGGTGTTTGATACACCTGCAATGTGCTGGTGTTTGACACACCTGCAGTGTGCTGGTGTTTGCCACACCTGCAATGTGCTGGTGTTTGACACACCTGCAATGTGCTGGTGTTTGACACACCTGCAATGTGCTGGTGTTTGACACACCTGCAATGTGCTGGTGTTTGACACACCTGCAATGTGCTGGTGTTTGACACACCTGCAACAACACTGGAGCGCTCAGCTCGCCGCCTCTGCCCTAGCTAGTGAAGGCAGGTGCCCCCTAACCAAGGGTAAAGATCTCAGCTTCTAAGTTACAGCCCCGCTCCTGTGCCAGGTAAGTCCACTACGGGCTCACCATAGCCCGTGCTACTTGGAACGTTTTGTTCCCCAGTAGCTGAATCTTAAACAACAAAAATCTCAGCTTCTGCTTTTACCGACATATTCTCATTTTTAATAAATATCTTTAACTTTAAATATTAACTTATTCTGATTATTAACACTGCTAAATGTAAGGCTGTTGTACGAACAACTCTAAAATCCTTGGCAACTGTCTTGCAAATATAAAAATATTAACCACTTTGACTGGTCGGTACAGCGGAGGCTACATTTCTTGCAGGTCGGCGTTCGATCCCTGACGGCCCAAGTGGGTGATCGCTGTTCCTTCGATCCTTTATATCCCAGCTCCTTGTTCTTATATCCCTGCCATGTCCTATATAGTCGTACTTTCTCCTACTAATTACCGTACCTTACATGTAATAACTGACAATGTCATCAAGTTCAGACGGTGTCTGGGGCCAATATTGTTCATTGGTTCTAACTTAAGAATTGTGACGCTGCACAAAAAGTTCACACAACCTCAGGAATAAAATTAGACCTTTGACATGCCGTCGGCTTCCTGTCCCCGTCGAGCCCATTATTAATGACATAGTGGATATTAGTAAGGTATTAGTGAGATAAATGTGTATCAATAATCCTATTCAAATCGCCCTTTAACTGATCAATAAAAAATGGATCTAAATTATACAAACGACTGCTAATGTTCAAATTGCATGATTTTGTAATCTGTATTAAAGCAGATTCAATTATGTTCCTATTGAAAGTGCCGTCGAGCCTCTTAGAGATGGTGGCCCTCAGAGGTCCCTGTCCCAGTAGACGGAACTAGATGTGGGAACCGACCTGTGAGATTTATATTTATTTAATTTATATGAATTTATATTTACGTTAATTTATATACTTCGATAGCAATTTGTATAATGATAAGTGGACTGTATTTCTGCAATAATCTCTTAATCTCACAAATCGATCCTCTACACATTAGGGGGGTTTATATTTATATGTATGCAGCCAATCAAACTACAGTAATAGCTACATACATTGATGAGGTTCCTTATCTTATAGTACAGCAGGTTAGTCCACCAGGTATAACTAGGGTGTAGACACCAAATTATCCTCTTTGAGGTAGCTTCCATATCACCCAGTAACTGGTGCACAAAATCTTCCTTCCTCGTCTTGACCTGTCAAAAGTGCGCTAGCTGAGAAGCCAGAATCCTATATATGACAAGCTATATCAGAGAAAACACTATACAGTACATGGAACATGAAGACCTAGCTTAATTACCTTTAGTTTGAGGCGATTTCGCGATCTAACCGGGTCACCCTATATCCTGACATTAATGGCCATAAATGAATGATAAACGGGTTTCGGATAGACACTTAACTTGAATTGTAGACATCGTGTTGGAGATGGTACCTTTGGTTTCCATAACACTACGTCCAAGTAAAATTAACAGGAGCCGTATTTGCTCCCGTGTGCCTCTGGTCTCGTATACACAATGGCTGTTTAACACTCCATACTATTGACGTTACTGGCCGACATTGTCCAGAATGATAGGAGCCGAATTTGCTCCACACGTCTCGGAGGTGACACAACAATGGCAGCCCTCCTTCCTCCCTCACGCCTGGCCTACTTTGTCCAGATTTCAGAAAGTGATAGAAGGGTCACATTTACTCTACTTTAATATTGATAATTAAGTTAATTTATATAAGATGTTTTTATGATGGTAAAGTCCAAAGACTAATGTATTTAAGAATAATTCCCACCATAATAGGTGGTGAATTATAATAGTGTGTGGTGATGATATCCCGTTTTCTTTAGATGGTAATTCCACTACAAGTTACGTTTTCTATGGGTAACTTGTTGGTAATACAGCTATTATCTGTATGATATTAAATGGTGTCGGATTTTCCGACATAATTCCCCAGGGGCTGCTCATGGGTCGAAGTCCTAATTAGAACAGACGAACACCGATACTCCTCCATCGAATTATTAGATTAATTTGATGTTAGTAGTTAGTAATCACACATTTGTGCGTCTGTTCGTACAGGACGGATGTCCCGTACTAGAGTTGCAAGGGTTAGAAGTCTAATGCGATTTCATTTCCCTGTCAACTCTTGAAAGGCTAATATTCAAGCCTTATTACATATTATTTAACCCAGAAGACTGGATGTGATCAAGTACTACAGTCAAGTATGATTCAGGGACTGCAGTGAGATCAGTGACATCAGATATAACTTGAAGTTTCTTCAGGTAACTGGTCACTGATATATAAACACTGAGGCCCATGGAATACATCTTGATTAAATAATAAATGTATCAAATCAGTCATCAGATTTATTAGGGTTTAATTTAGTTAATTGATTCAGAAGATTGAATAGCTCATCATTAAAGTAAAGTATGGTTCTGAGACTGCAGTGGGATCAGTGACATTGGTCGCAGTGACTTGTAGCTGTTTTAGGCTACTGTTCACTGATTTGCCACTGAAGCCTCATGAACTCATCTTAAGCTTCAAATGATGATACTAACATCAACCTCTGTTACTATAGTCAGCTGTAATCTCCTTAGTATAATGCTACTGGAGAAATATAATCAGCTGACAAATTTAGATTTCTACTGGTATTGTTTATCTGCAGGCATAGGTCTCCTCAGGCTTGATACTGGGCCTGAGAGTAATTTACCTCCTGCAGAGTTTAACATGGTTATGCCCTGATATTTAGTAGGGCTACCAATGAATTGATGGTAGTAGTCTGTCCCCACAAGGACAGCCATTTGGCATTTGATTTGCTCAAATTTACCTGCAGCTGCTTGATAATAGCTTTCCAGGTCAGCATAATCAACTTGAGATTGTTGTGACAAATCTTCACATTTCTTGATCTGTCTTGTTAAGTGGCCTTTAAGACCTGCAAGGGTTCTTTTCATTCTCCCTGCATTATCCATACTGGCTCGTTGGTGAAGCCTTGTGGGGCTTGTACTTGGGCTGCTCATAATACTGAACAAACACTAATGGTAGCCTAGGGTAAAATTCTGCACTCACTAGGCAATAATCCTACCTCTACTAGAGGTTAGCACTTAAAATTAATACACATTATATATATACAATCATACACACTAATGATTTGAGTGATAAACCAGTGTCACTGGAAGTACCTTTAGGTTAGCTCTTCTATATCACCCTAGGATGGTAGAGACACTAATTAATCACTCAAAGGTGTAATGATCATAAGTAAATTATTATATACACACAACTCAACTCGAGTTGATAAAAATTACACCCAAAATAGGGTCTGGACCATGCATTAATGGTGTTAAGTTGTTCAATATAGTACAACTGACTATGGTAATAATGGGACTAGGATGAACGATAATAGTTCAACTAGTCAGTATCCTACCCTGTTGTGGGTTGGCAATTAGTAAATATTATACTGTGATCACTAGTGCAATATATATTAAATAATTCTCTATTTGGAGAAATAATATACACAATTATTGATAATAGCCTCTTAATTAGCCTCTATGAAACTTCTAATATTATCTAGAAGTATTAAATGTTATTAGTGACCTCGCGAAATAAAGTCCACAAAATTCGTGGATAATCTCTCGCGAAATGTAACACCACGAAATCCGTGAACAATATCGCGAAGACACAGTCACTAATTAGGCTGGCTTCTATATTAGCGCTGTCATTTCACGAAATAACACGCCACCAAATATCTGTGGGTGTGCATGAAACCGCTGACGAAGCTGAACTGGGCTGAGGGAGGCTCCTGAGCTCCCTCGAGGCTAGGCTGCCGTCTTGACTGGCTGGCCTTTGTTTAAATAACACTGCACTAGTATATTTAATGAATCCACTGGTTAACTGGTTCATCCGGTACTAAGATGACCAAATGTGGGTTCAAAGGATCAAATAATCCGTCATCCGGTTCGAAGATGACCAAATAATGTGGGAACCGACCTGTGAGATTTATATTTATTTAATTTATATGAATTTATATTTACGTTAATTTATATACTTCGATAGCAATTTGTATAATGATAAGTGGACTGTATTTCTGCAATAATCTCATAATCTCACAAATCGATCCTCTACACATTAGGGGGGTTTATATTTATATATATGCAGCCAATCAAACTACAGTAATAGCTACATACATTGAAGAGGTTCCTTATCTTATAGTACAGCAGGTTAGTCCACCAGGTATAACTAGGGTGTAGACACCAAATTATCCTCTTTGAGGTAGCTTCCATATCACCCAGTAACTGGTGCACAAATCTTGCATCCTCGTCTTGACCTGTCAAAAGTGCGCTAGCTGTGAAGCCAGAATCCTATATATGACAAGCTATATCAGAGAAAACAGTACATGGAACATGAAGACCTGGCTTAATTACCTTTAGTTTGAGGCTTCCATGTGATCTAACCGGGTCACCCTATATAATGACATTAATGGCCATAAATGAATGATAAACGGGTTTCGGATAGACACTTAACTTGAATTGTAGACATCGTGTTGGAGATGGTACCTTTGGTTTCCATAACACTACGTCCAAGTAAAATTAACAGGAGCCGAATTTGCTCCCGTGTGAGCCTCTGACGCCTGGCCTACTTTGTCCAGATTTCAGAAAGTGATAGAAGGGTCACATTTACTCTACTTTAATATTGATAATTAAGTTAATTTATATAAGATGTTTTTATGATGGTAAAGTCCAAAGACTAATGTATTTAAGAATAATTCCCACCATAATAGGTGGTGAATTATAATAGTGTGTGGTGATGATATCCCGTTTTCTTTAGATGGTAATTCCACTACAAGTTACGTTTTCTATGGGTAACTTGTTGGTAATACAGCTATTATCTGTATGATATTAAATGGTGTCGGATTTTCCGACACTAGAGACGGTCACCGTCAGGTAAATTCTGGAAAACTGACGAGAAATTCTCCTGCAGAATGATTGGAATAGATAGGATATTTTTTAAAGTTGTGCCTTTAACTAAGATGAGACGAGCTACTGAAGATGCTGGGAGCCGCTGTTTCAAGTTGAGACGAGGCAGGGCGGTTGCTGGGAGCCGCTGTTTCAAGTTGAGACGAGGCAGGGCGGTTGCTGGGACCCGCTGTTTCAAGTTGAGACGAGGCAGGGCGGTTGCTGGGACCCGCTGAGACGAGGCAGGGCAGGTGGTGGGAACCACTGCACTGTGGAGTGCCAGATGTGTCGCCCTCGGCGAGGACGACAGGAGGGAGGGAGCCTGGTCCTCCAGTGGTTGAGCAAGAGGAAGGTGCTGAAGGCGTCGGAGAAGTGCTGAGATGGGAGGGCGGGAAGGGCGGGTGGGCTTATGGAGGGATGGAGGATTATCAACACATGGAGGGAAGGAGAGAAGGAAGGAGATAGAGTTCTGGGGGTGGGAAGGAATTAATAAGGGGAGAGGGCGAGTAAGAGGAAAGGAGAGAGGGAAAGATGAAGGCAACAAGAAAGGAAGAGAGGCAAAGAGAGATGTAGGCAACACGGGAGGGAGTGGGGGAAGGTGAAGGCCTGAGGGGGTGTCTATTATAATTACCAAGTGTGCCTATGTCTTGCTCCGCTGCTGCTGTACACACACTGAAAGAAACCGAATTGCGTAAAATTTCGTTGACTATGATAGCGTCCTTTGTGCCTCTCAGCGAGCGAGAGGCATCGATGACGACAGTGAGCTGAGGCGACAGGAATGGTGCTGGGGGAGGCAGGAGTTACGCTGGGGGAGGCAGGAGTTACGCTGGGGGAGGCAGGAGTTACGCTGGGGGAGGCAGGAGTTACGCTGGGGGAGGCAGGAGTTACGCTGGGGGAGGCAGGAGTTACGCTGGGGGAGGCAGGAGTTACGCTGGGGAAGGCAGGAGTTACGCTGGGGGAGGCAGGAGTTACGCTGGGGGAGGCAGGAGTTACGCTGGGGGAGGCAGGAGTTACGCTGGGGGAGGCAGGAATGATGCAGGGGAGGCAGGAGAGAGAGAGAGAGAGAGAGAGAGAGAGAGAGAGAGAGAGAGAGAGAGAGAGAGAGAGAGAGAGAGAGAGAGAGAGAGAGAGAGAGAGAGAGAGAGAGAGAAAGAGAAACAGAGAGAGAGAGAGAGAGAGAGAGAGAGAGAGAGAGAGAGAGAGAGAGAGAGAGAGAGAGAGAGAGAGAGAGAGAGAGAGAGAAAGAGAAAGAGAAAGAGAAAGAGAAAGAGAGAGAGAGAGAGAGAGAGAGAGAGAAGAGAGAGAGAAAGAGAGAGAGAAAGAGAGAGAGAGAGAGAGAGAGAGAGAGAGAGAGAGAGAGAGAGAGAGAGAGAGAGAGAGAGAGAGAGAGAGAGAGAGAGAGAGAGAAAGAGAGAGAGAGAGAGAGAGAGAGAGAGAGAGAGAGAGAGAGAGAGAGAGAAAGAGAGAGAGAGAGAGAGAGAGAGAGAGAGAGAGAGAGAGAGAGAGAGAGAGAGAGAGAGAGAGAGAGAGAGAGAGAGAAAGCAACGCCACACATCGGTGTATACAGACTGGCTGCGCCTTTGTCTCTAGTTCAACTCTACCAACACACATACTTGAGTTGCTATTTTGTGCTGGCGAAAAACTGCTATCGATCTCAGAGATGACTATTTACATGTTTAGAATGCTCAAACAAAACAGAAGCTAGTCCTTTCAATTCCACAGTGTTCGAACCATGCCACTTCTGACCGTTATGCAGTGTTCAAAATGTGCCGGGTTTGATCTATGTTCGAAACGTATCAGTGTTGACTGCTCTACAGTGATCGAAACGTGGTAGTTCTGTCCGCTCTGCAGCGTTCGAAACATACCAATTTGAACCACCCTACACCGCTCGAACCTTACCATTTTTGATCTTCGTATACTGCCCAAAATGTGTTTAAAATATTCACTACTGCCAGTTACAAACGAACAGGACGAGACCAAAGGCTCGAAGCCTCACCACCACCACTACTCGACATCAGCGCCCCAATTCCCCCTTTTCCCCCCTTGTGCACTTTAACCCCCAAACAGCTTAGGTGGATTATCCAATCCTTCAAGGATTCTCGTATCCCAAGGATGTGACGTCCTGCCACAGCTCCTAGTCCACAACCAGCGATGGGATATCCTGCGTGGGGGGATTATTTGCCTTGGGCTGGTTGCAAGACCCTCGAAGAATGGTCTTCGAGACCCTCGAAGAAGGGTCTTCGAGACCCTCGAAGAAGGGTTTTCAAGACCCTCGAAGAAGGGTCTTCAGGACCCTTGAAGAAGGGTCTTCAAGACCCTCGAAGAAGGATCTTCAAGACCCTCGAAGAAGGGTCTTCAGGACCCTCGAAGAAGGGTCTTCAGGACCCTTGAAGAAGGGTCTTCAAGACCCTCGAAGAAGGGTCTTCAGGACCCTTGAAGAAGGGTTTTCAAGATCCTCGAAGAAGGGTCTTCAGGACCCTTGAAGAAGGGTCTTCAAGACCCTCGAAGAAGGATCTTCAAGACCCTCGAAGAAGGGTCTTCAAGACCCCTCGAAGAAGGGTCTTCAGGACCCTTGAAGAAGGGTCTTCAAGACCCTCGAAGAAGGGTCTTGAGACTCGAGTCTATCCATCTGGTGTGAGTAAACTTGTGACGGGTGGGGGGGGGGAGGGTTCTAAAGTTTAAGAAATAGACCAAACTGCCGGGATCATTAAGGCGGGAATCTGCATAAGTTCCCAACCGGGAAGAGGAGTTTATTCCCGAAGAGAGCACAGCCTTAAGGCCAACATAATATATACAAGCTTAGACGTCTGTCTGTCTGTCTGTCTGTCTGTCTGTCTGTCTGTCTGTCTGTCTGTCTGTCTGTCTGTCTGTCCGTATGAGTGTATAACGAGAGTGCCTATGACGCGAAGGTATTGAGTGAAGAGGCAGAGCGGGGGTGGGGGGGGGAGTGAAGGGAGAAAGGGGAAGATGAGTGAAGGAAGAGAGTGGGGGTGAGTGAAAGAAGAGAGAGGAGATGAATGAAGGAGTGCCATCTTCACACAGTGCACCATCTTCAAGGGTACAGAAGAGATGTGTCGAAGGGAGATGCCCAGACTTGTGTGTGTGTGTGTGTGTGTGTGTGTGTGTGTGTGTGTGTGTGTGTGTGTGTGTGTGTGTGTGTGTGTGTGTGTATGTGTGTGTGTGTGTGTGTATGTGTATGTGTGTGTGTGTGTATGTGTATGTGTATGTATGTAAGTGTGTAAATCACGAAAATTAACACGTGATGAAAAATGTGACAGTGTCAGACCACGGAGGAAGAATTGACACAGGAATTTCCTAAAGTACTTTCGTATATTAATACATCTTCAGATGTATTAATATACCTCTACCTCCACCTCCAGATGTAAGCTGGAGATGGAGGTGGAGAAGGTGGAGGTAGTGGAGGTGGAGGAGCAAGTGAGACCTAAGGAATGCTCTCGTGTTTGGTGTCAGCGTCTCAAGCAATCTGGACACAGGCTCGGTGTTCCGGGCACAAGAGAGGTTTGTCTCCTGAAGTAAAGTGGGGAAGGCAAAGGGGGTGAACGGTATGTTTGTCAGTGTTATCTCACTATGTCTTACGTTTTGAATTACCAATGTGTGTGTGTGTGTGTGTGTGTGTGTGTGTGTGTGTGTGTGTGTGTGTGTGTGTGTGTGTGTGTGTGTGTGTGTGTGTGTGTGTGTGTGTATACTCACCTATTTGTGCCTGCAGGATCGAGCACTGACGCTTGGATCCCGATCTTGGATGTTGTTGTTTGTGTGATCTCACCTATTGTGTTTGCGAGGGATGAACTCTGGCTCTTTGGGCCCGCCTTTAAACTGTCAATCAACTGATTTTTCGTTTTTTTCTTCCCACAAACACACACACACAAAGGAAGCAGCCCGTATCAGTTATCAAGCGCCCAGGAACCTATTTACTGCTAGGTGAACAGGAGCATCAGGGGACAACAGGGTGTGTGTGTGTGAGAGAGAGAGAGAGAGAGAGAGAGAGAGAGAGAGAGAGAGAGAGAGAGAGAGAGAGAGAGAGAGAGAGAGAGAGAGAGAGAGAGAGAGAGAAAGAGAGAGAGAATAAAACATTATTAAATCATCAGTGAACCTTAATAAAACATGCCAGTATAGTCACCTCACAATGGTATAAGGTTTGGCGGGCGAGGTTTGAGTAGTGGTGTCTCGCCTCGGGGTGAGAACACACACACACACACACACACACAAGACTCGTCTTACCCAACCCTCCACAAACACTACACCATCAGTTCTCTGCTTCAAGAGCCACGCCGATACTTTATGCAAGCAGCTTGTTAGTTGCGTCACTTTATAAGCAATATCACACGTCCCAAATACCAATCTCTTGTCGGTTTCAAGAATCAAAAATGTACTCATACAAAATATGCTATTATAATGCACATGGAGGTAATTGATAGGTTCAATGCATTGTGAGAGCAATAATTTTTATTAGAGCATCAGATAATGCAATAAAATACTCGTCGCTTTTTATACTATTTCGGTCTTTTAAACCAACAAACTTTGAATGATATGTCATTACGTTTACACAGGCTTCTTCCCCACCACATACTAGTGTGTGTGTGTGTGTGTGTGTGTGTGTGTGTGTGTGTGTGTGTGTGTGTGTGTGTGTGTGTGTGTGTGTGTGTGTGTGTGTGTGTGTGAATCACAAAGAATTTAACACGTGATGAACAATGTGACAGTGTCAGACCACGAAGGAAGGATTAAGGCAGGAATTTCCTTAAGTACTTTCGTATTTAATAATACATCTTCAGAAGGATGGATTTACATTTGGCTATGTCTAACAGAGTATTTATGCTACGAAATTCTAAATTTTAAATCTTTGTATCTTTGCCTTACATAGAACCTATTACAGTCTTTACAAGGAATTTTGTAAATGACACAATTATCACTGCGAGGACTGTTCCTAACTACAGCAGTATTTCCAACAGTATTTTCGCAATTAAACATGTATATAAAAACGTTTCAAGGCCTTGACAATATTTTTGAACCCAGAAAAATATGGTAAACTTAACAATTTTTTAGGCGGTTTCTGTAAACACTAAACTTTTGTGTAAATTTTCCCTACGAATAAGTATATATAAATATTGGCCTTTTTAACGCACAATGCTAAAATTTGCACACGACCTGTCTCCTTAATGACGTCTTTAATAAATCAATAACGTTTTCCTATAAAAATTATCCATGAAAATTTCGCTGGCTATGTTATGTCTAAGGCATATCCCTAGTTCATAGGATGGTGTCATAGGAATCAAATTCACTGAGTTTCACTGAGCTCGAAATGACAGAAAACACATTATTGCCATTATTATATCTTTATTCCATTTAATATTTAATAGCGACATTATTAAAACACATTATAATATAATTTCAGGAGGATGGGTTGATTTGCATATAACAATAAACAATAAAATTTTGTGAGAACTGTAATATATTACATGAAGATCATAATAGGATTACGTTAACTTTGGGAAGAATGATTGTAGTAGAGAATGAAATGTCAAATATAGTTAGGCTTGTGTTTACTCTGCAAATCATAAAGCGCATTTAAGGGGAATAAATAACAACAAATATTCTTCAAAATATAAATATATATTTTTACTATTTTATGATATCAAATTGGGATGACAGAATATAGCCGCGTCTAAAACTTCTAAGGCCACATTGATAAGGCTATCTGCTGACATAACTATTTTTCCACCACTGAGAAAACAATTTACGTATTCAAATTTTGCTGAACTCCTGTTATCGATTAGTTTCAATTCAGAATAAAAGAAATAAATAAGAACTTTATGAGCCTCAATTACGCTTCAGAAGAAATATGTTACAAGAAATAATTTCCCTCCACACGGGAAGTCAACCTCTCCCCTGAATGAAGTGCGTGCGCAGTAATAATTCTGAATCCTAGTTTAATTGTTTCATATTTTATTGCCAATTTCTTAATTGAATTTGCGGCATCAATAGATGCAACTTAAGTGAGTGTTGTGTGACAGCTGCAACCCATCCTCCGAATTGACAGTACGGTTTAATACGAAATGGCTGGCTAGTTTGTCCGGAGGGTTATTAAGGCCACAACAATAGCCTACTGAGCAACCAGCAAGAATACTTTAGTCCTGACCATAGTTCAGGACTTCAGGACTTTCAGTGTATATAAATATACCGAGGAGCTGCGTGCACCTCTCTGCGTGTATATATATACCCTCAGCCACACAAGCTCAGTCCTCTTATAATTTTGCTTTCTGGCTTAACTTGCCCAGTGGATTTCTATGGAGTTTTATATATTAAAATTATTGATTATCACCCTGTCAAAATTATTAACTTAATACTTAATATTAATACTCATTTCATATTAAAATGATAGTTGATGGCTGCATAATGAGCTATTTTCAGCGTTTTATAAGCCAATGATAAATTATATGCAATGATCATTTATTTTATGTTAAAGTAAAATTTATAACGAAATTATTAGTACTTTGGTCGACCCCAAAAAGTTCACGCTTTCTACTACTAAGTATCGGATATCTATACAGTATATAGATAGATCTCTCTATATATAAGCAAGAATGTCTGTTTGTTTTTTCGAGGGGAGCCTTGCAGATGCTTGGGGCTCGCCTCAGGAAGCACAGCATTCTCTGTATTCTCATGAGCGCAGACGGGAGATACATAATAATTTACACATGGAAAATATTATAGGGCCTGGTCCCAAACCTGCAGACACAAATAATATCACATGAAACCAGAAGGCATGGCAGGATGTGCAGAATACCCCCGTTGAAGAGTAGAGGTGCAATAGGTACTCTGAGAGACAGAACTTTATCAACATCAGAGGCCCTAGACTGTTCAACACGCTTCCACTACACATAAGAGGATAACTGGCCGACCCCTCACAGTGTTCAAGAGAGAACTTGATAAACACCCCAAAGGATACCTGATCAACCAAGCTATGATTCATACGTCAGGCTGCAAGCAGCCACGTCAACAACTGGTTGAAGCAGTAAAACTAGAATAAGTCTACGGACGATATAACCAATATTTCAGACTTGATGTCATTCAAATCGCACTGAGGGGGAGGGGGTTAGATGCTGATATTTCTAAAAGATTAGCATAGGAGCCTACCCCAACTGGCTCATGACACTCCCATACCCCACATGCGTCATGTGTGAAAGTTGGGTGTTCAAGGTTGGAGGCATCTGGCCTCCAAGCTTGAATATACAGACAGTTTGACAGACATTCTCTTATAAATATATAAATAATTTTGCAAATGGAGTTGCCTGCGCATTAAAGTTCATATGTAATTCAAATTTTAAATGATTTTCAATTGCAATATGGTATGTTAAAAAACTATATTTTACTTAAAGTTTAGTGGTCGTTTAACGTAAAAATGAGACCAGTTTTTGAGCAATGATAACATTTACACTCACCAGCTTCCGGATGGTATAAATTTAGCTCACTTCCACAAGCCAGTCCAGCCCGCGCTCTTGGTGTGCCACCACGTGTAAAATAACGGGGGTTACTAAGACGGACGAGCCCAAGCCACCCACCTAACCTAACCAACCTACACATAGAAAACGTTGATATTTGTGAGCCGCTACTTTTAATAGTACTCCTTGTTTTGTACGTTGGGGACCCCACAGGGTACAAAATGAGGTGCAGGAAGTGAGAATGGGTTGTCTCGTGGCGGGCGATGGAAACACTGTTATCACGTCATATAAAATATTCCTATCGATAATGGCGAGTGTTTCTTCGGAATTTATTCCAGAAAACACTGGTAACTTCGCCTTCACTTGAGATAGTTTAAATTGTAATATACTCAAAGTAATCTCAGCTTTAACCTTAAAAAATAATTTGCAGGCCTAATGGTCCATGCGAGGCTGTTACTATTCATATCCAACCGCTCTCTCTTTTTTTTTTATACGACCTATGTTTCAAATTTGCCACTGAATTTGTTTCTATGTTATTTGGTAATTTGTTCCATAAATCTGCAGCCTTATTTCTGAACCAGCTCAACACTGATTATTTAAACTTATGGTCGAACGCAGCAGTATGCGTTAGTCGGCCCCAGAAAGTTCACGTTTTCTACCAATAATTTTGTAGAGGCAAGAGTATCAGATATATATACAGTATATAGATATCTCTCTCTATATCTATAAGCGAGAATGTCTGTGTGTTTGTTCGAGGTTGGGGAGCCATGCGGATGCTTGGGGCTCGCCTTAGCAAACTTTGCAGAATGATTTGTGATTGTATGGTGAGTGTCATAGTGTTTGAGATCGACCCCCCCCCCCCCCCCACCACCACCACATTGCCCTCTTGAAGTAGAATTGGTTTCTATTGTGACAACCTACGATGCCAATGGAATCTGAAATGCTGGTTTTATTGTCCATAGAGTGTTTGACCAGATTTTTGTTTCTGTTTTCGACGCTGAGTCAACGTTACTCGAGCATGTTTTGCCCACTGGCAGAGAGAAAAGAAGGGATGGAGAATGGGAGAGATGGGGAGAATGCGAGGGAATATGGAAGGGAGGAAAAATGAGAGGGGATATGGCAAGGAGGGATAATGAGAGAACAGAAGAAAGGGAGAAAATGAGACATAAGTACCGCTCGGTACCCCATCGGTACCTAGAGATTAAAAAGAGAATGTCTGGCTGCATATTTGTCCGTCCAAGTTTGGAATCCAGATGCTTGGGCTTGTCTCACACAACTTTGCATAGTGACTGGGGATTTTATGAAAAAGGGAAAGGGAATTTATCAGGGAAAGCACCAAGCCATTACGACTATATAGCACTGGGAAGGGGTCAGGATAAAGATTTGGGATGGGACGGGGGAAAGGAAGGGTGCCCAACTACTTGGACGGTCGGGAATATATATATATATATATATATATATATATATATATATATATATATATATATATATATATATATATATATATATATAACTGAAAACTCACACCCCAGTTTTGTTTTCAGTTGCATATTGTCCTGGGGACCATTCAGGCTTGTTCGCATATATATATATATATATATATATATATATATATATATATATATATATATATATATATATATATATATATATATATATATATATATATATATATAACTGAAAACTCACACCCCAGAAGTGACTCGAACCCATACTCCCAGAAGCAACGCAACTGGTATGTACAAGACGCCTTAATCCACTTGACCATCACGACCGGACAAAATGAGGTGATAGCCGAGGCTATTTGAACCACCCCACCGCCGGCACTCGGATAGTAATCTTGGGCATAGCATTTTACCAAATCACCTCATTCTTTGGGGCACACGTGAGGAACACAAATGCGAACAAGCCTGAATGGTCCCCAGGACAATATGCAACTGAAAACTCACACCCCAGAAGTGACTCGAACCCATACTCCCAGAAGCAACGCAACTGGTATGTACAAGACGCCTTAATCCACTTGACCATCACGACCGGACAAAATGAGGTGATAGCCGAGGCTATTTGAACCACCCCACCGCCGGCACTCGGATAGTAATCTTGGGCATAGCATTTTACCAAATCACCTCATTCTTTGGGGCACACGTGAGGAACACAAATGCGAACAAGCCTGAATGGTCCCCAGGACAATATGCAACTGAAAACTCACACCCCAGAAGTGACTCGAACCCATACTCCCAGAAGCAACGCAACTGGTATGTACAAGACGCCTTAATCCACTTGACCATCACGACCGGACAAAATGAGGTGATAGCCGAGGCTATTTGAACCACCCCACCGCCGGCACTCGGATAGTAATCTTGGGCATAGCATTTTACCAAATCACCTCATTCTTTGGGGCACACGTGAGGAACACAAATGCGAACAAGCCTGAATGGTCCCCAGGACAATATGCAACTGAAAACTCACACCCCAGAAGTGACTCGAACCCATACTCCCAGAAGCAACGCAACTGGTATGAACAAGACGCCTTAATCCACTTGACCATCACGACCGGACAAAATGAGGTGATAGCCGAGGCTATTTGAACCACCCCACCGCCGGCACTCGGATAGTAATCTTGGGCATAGCATTTTACCAAATAACCTCATTCTTTGGGGCACACGTGAGGAACACAAATGCGAACAAGCCTGAATGGTCCCCAGGACAATATGCAACTGAAAACTCACACCCCAGAAGTGACTCGAACCCATACTCCCAGAAGCAACGCAACTGGTATGTACAAGACGCCTTAATCCACTTGACCATCACGACCGGACAAAATGAGGTGATAGCCGAGGCTATTTGAACCACCCCACCGCCGGCACTCGGATAGTAATCTTGGGCATAGCATTTTACCAAATCACCTCATTCTTTGGGGCACACGTGAGGAACACAAATGCGAACAAGCCTGAATGGTCCCCAGGACAATATGCAACTGAAAACTCCTGGCATATTGTCCTGGGGACCATTCAGGCTTGTTCGCATTTGTGTTCCTCACGTGTGCCCCAAAGAATGAGGTGATTTGGTAAAATGCTATGCCCAAGATTACTATCCGAGTGCCGGCGGTGGGGTGTTTCAAATAGCCTCGGCTATCACCTCATTTTGTCCGGTCGTGATGGTCAAGTGGATTAAGGCGTCTTGTACATACCAGTTGCGTTGCTTCTGGGAGTATGGGTTCGAGTCACTTCTGGGGTGTGAGTTTTCAGTTGCATATTGTCCTGGGGACCATTCAGGCTTGTTCGCATATATATATATATATATATATATATATATATATATATATATATATATATATATATATATATATATATATGTCGGATTTTAACATATGTAATATGACAACAACTGTATCGTTCATCAAAGTTTCTTGCTTATTGTATGGACTGACTCGCCGGAATCAATAGCCTAACCGTCACAGGTCGATATCCGTGGCTGGCAACACTCACACAAGCTCATTGTTGCCGTGTGGTGCTACTGTGTGGCCAGGAGCCGCCGGCTTTAACAGTGGTGGTAGCTTTAGTGTTTATATATATGGTGACAGTGGAGAAACAGCACAGTATTATGAGGTCCCTTCGGTATTCTTACTCTTATAATATTGTTAATCAAACTAGATCCTTAACTAGGAGGTAAGCTCATATATATATATATATATATATATATATATATATATATATATATATATATATATATATATAAAATACTTAAACATCTGCAATGTATAAGTATTATTAAAATTTAAATTTTCGTATTTTGGTAAATAAAATGTGTTTAATTTAATTTTGTGCATATATAATAACGTCCAAAACAAGTTTTGTCTACTTATAATTTTAAGTACTGGGTGCTCCATAAGTTGAAAAGTTAACTCCAAATTCATTTTACAGTTTTATATGGCTGACGTTTAAGACATGTGTTTCGTCGATCATGTCAACATTTTCAAAGGCAGAGTAGAAGTGGATTAAATTCGGCTGGCGAAACCGAATATATAACCGGTAGTGAGGTTATATATTCGGTTGCTTTTGTAGAATATTGTTAACCCGGCCATCTGGCAGGTGTCGGTAGGACTCACGTTTCTATCAATAAGGTCTCCCGGGACTTTTTCCTCCGTTTTGTGAGCTGTGGAAAAGGAGTTCCTGTGGAATATTTTAAAATGAGGGACAGCTATTGTGTTGTTAGTCGTTTCGGTAGAGGTAGCATGGCAGTTCAGTTTCCTTTTATTGATCTCCCCGACATATCCGTCAGCGTATACATTATTGACCAGGGGCCAGATTCACAAAGCAGTTACGCAAGTACTTACAAACCTGTACATATTTTCTCAATGTTTGGCGGCTTTGTTTACAATTATTAAACAGTTAATGAGCTCCGAAGCACCAGGAGGCTGTTTATAACAATAACAACAGTTGATTGGGAAGTTTTCAAGCTTGTAAACTGTTTAATAAATATAACCAAAGCCGTCAAAGACGGAGGAAAGATGTACACGTTCGTAAGTATTTGCGTAACTGCTTCGTGAATCTGACTCCAGAGCCTGGCTTTCTCTACCCGCTGCCGCCTGCAGCTGTGTGTGAGGGACGAGGCTAACACACGCGTCGACAACACTTCCACACAATTCTTCAACACTGTTGAAAAATTGATCCACCATACACTGACAGTTGGTCAACGAGTAGGAACTGCAATAACAAAAAGTAAGCCCAACTTTCGGAATAATCAAAGAAAGTTTTGACAGTAAAAGAAAGTAGTTATTCAACTAAACAAGTCTGGCCCGCCTCCATGAGGACTACTGTATCTAAGCATGAAGACCTCACCCTCAAAGGTTCAACGAAGAGCGACAAAAATGATCTCAGAACCAAGCCACGAGCGCCTACGTCGTCCTCGACACGGCATCTACACATCCAGGGAGGAAACCATTCCCTTCTCCTCCAGGTGCCGCACGCAGAGGGAGTTGTCTCTAGTGTGATCACCACCAGTCCATCTCCTTAAATGTTCCCAGAACCCGTTAACCCGGGTTGAACCGGATGACGCGGTTTACCGTGGTGTGCTAGGTGGTACAATGGTGTACTAGGTGGTACAATGGTGTACTAGGTGGTACAATGGTGTACTAGGTGGTACAATGATGTACTAGGTGGTACAATGGTGTACTTGGTGGTACAATGGTGTACTTGGTGGTATAATGGTGTACTAGGTGGTACAATGGTGTACTAGGTGGTACAATGGTGTACTAGGGGGGTACAATGGTGTACTAGGTGGTACAATGGTGTACTAGGGGGGTACAATGGTGTACTTGGTGGTACAATGGTGTACTTGGTGGTACAATGGTGTACTAGGTGGTACACAAAAATTAAATCGACCATTTACATATAAATTAAAAACAAACAAGAAATCAATATACAAAATATATATCGAGTTGGTCACCCACTTTGTACTAAAGTCAGAACAAGTTAGAGACAAGACAAGTCTTTGAGAATATCTCCGTTAAATACCGAGTGAACAATTTACAATACATATTTTGTATAATGACTTCTGGTTTCTGTTGACAATATACGCAAAATGCTCGAATTCATTTGTTTCACGATTTTCTTTAACGGTATTTTTACTAATTTGTTCATTGATTCTAGAATGATAAAACATTTTCCTAACAATGGTCTGTGTGACTAATATTTCTCACTGTGCTGTTCATTCTTATTATTAATGTTTGATTCAATATATTGAGTTTATTGAACTAATTTTGTTCCCTTTTTTTAACAGATTATTATACGATGGTCGGGGTAGGCCTAAGTTAAATGTTTTGAGAAATATTAGCATTTATATAGACCTCCCCCCCCCACACCATTTTCATGGAGTCAAGGATGTAAAATATTTGGTGCGAATCCCCTGGATTTTTTTTTATCGAAACAATCTATTTTCTGAGGCCCATACATTTGTATTAGTGCTTTTTAATGAATTTTGAGAAAAGAGAGGAATAGGGAGGACGAAGGGGGGGGGGGCAAAGGGATGGGGATTGGGGATGAGAGGGTCAAGGGTGAAGATGGGGTGAAATGAGGCGGTGGGGAATGGGTGGAAAGATAGGGAAAGAGACCCAGGTGCATAGTCTGTTCGAGGTTGGAGGGGAGAAGAGAGGGGACGGATGGAAGATGGAGTGAGGGAATAGGGTGGGGACTTGATAGGGAAGAGATGGAGGAAGGGGAAAATGAAGGGGGGGAGGAGAGTGAGTGGGAAAAGAGGGGAAGAAGGGTGGAGTACGAGGTAGGGGAGAGACAGCCTATCCCTGGCACCGCCTGGTACCCCTCCTAGTAGGTACATATGTACTACTTATGACACTCAGAAATACGACTTTCTAATTAGCAATACGTCACATGAATTTTTAGGCTTAATTTTCTAAAATAGAAATGGGTTAGAGCATAATTATAATCATTTAGGTTTAAGAAGTCAGCTGGGATGTCTCATATGCCAAATTCTTAGTGATTTGTGAAGTATCATTAGGCGTACCTTCAGTACGGGTTTGGAAGATAATAAAACACGTCTTAAACCATAGCTTCGAAAATAGCGTGATAAAATTAGAATTATATTAGTATTTAATTTATGGCGAACCGGAGTTAGTGGATGAACCAAGTTATCGTTTGATGATGGAAGACAGTGTTCTACACAGTAGTGTTTAAGTAACACCTCTATCAGTGCTAAGGAGAGTAGACATGCATGGATATATGTGATGTCTTAGAGGTAATGGTGCTAGGCGACGTCTGAGGGACACTCAAAGATGTCAGAAGGGATAATGAAGTTGTAAGTGACGTGTGGGTGAGCTGAAAGATATGTGGTGGGGGGGGGGGATATGCACTCCATGCTGAGAGGCGTCTGGCAGACCGCATGCTGCTAAAAGATGGCTAATAGAGGGGAAACTTTCTTGTTTGCATATCATTTGACTTGTCGCTTTTGTCACATTGTAATGAAATATGCAGAGCACAAACACCGCTGTGATAACACGTCTGAAGTCACTTCATTCACTCCTCCGCTCATTACTCAGTTCACTTCTTCACTCATTACCTTTCTTGCAAGGGTTTCATGTCCTACTCCTTTCCCTTCCTTCCCGCCCTTACTGTTACATACACTCTCTTCTTGCTCTCGTATTTTCACACCTTAACTTTTGTTTTCATATTTTTTAACAAGTATAATAATGTTCCTAAGATTTGTTTTATTCACTTTCAAACATATCATTATGTCCTCAAGAGATAATTCGTATTCACGATTTAAAAAAATGGACTTCATTTCCTTCCTCAAAACCTTCATTACCACCCCCAAGACGTGCATAAATCATTCACTGTTTATGCTCAAAAGAAGTTTCTTTATACTGTATTCCTACTGGCTTAGCACTTTCTTCTGATAATATTCACCATATTTTTATCAAATTTATCGACAGCTTATTTTGTCGATGATTTTAAAGCTTGGGTGTTTGCACACACCTTATATCTTGTCTATTTTATCAGCGCTTCACAACTACCACTTTTAACCTTGGCATACGTAAGCCAGCATATTACTTGAGCATGAAAATGGGTCACATATAAATGAGTGAATTCATACATGACTGCTATGAACGTACCTCTTATTGCAACAAGCCTCAGCACACTAGGCGTCACAAGCGCACAAACAACCTTTGTTGATCACGCATTGAAAATGCTTCTTCACATCCTCTGATAGCGATGACCCAAGACGTCACTAAGTGCTGACTGGTGCCAGTTGCACACACTGCCACTTCGATAAGAACGAGAATAGGTGGGGGGGGGGGCGTGTTCAGGCACCACCATGTATAATATATAGGATGACGCTGAGGGTAAATATCCTAATATTCTCCAATACTCCTGACAGAAAGCTTGACAGCGTGGCTTGCGATCTCACGCTTTTTTACAAGATCGATAGTAACTAATTGGCAGAAGATGCCATTAGTTGTGGTTACAAACAGAACTCGTGTAGGTGGTTTCTGTGAAAGTCTATTCCTTCACGTATGGAGAGCGACCGTCTTAGGACGGGTTGGGAAGACTGTTGATTGACTCCAGTCAGCATTTGAGGGGAGCTGCTTGTGTTGTGCATCGTGTCAACACATCACTACTGGGTTCGCGTGTGCTCCCAGCTACATGGGTGTACGTATGGTCCCAGGAAGTCCTAACATTTAGCCCAGACACTCACTAAATACAAGTAGGGCTTCGACATGAAGCCTCTTTGCAGATTTATCAAAATAACATTTTTCTCGCAAAAACTGTATCTATAACCTCAATACATTCACACTGATTATTTCACGACAAAATGTACAATAACTCATCTCAAGACTCGGCCCCCCAACCCTTCCCTCCATCCATCCTCCCATTACATCAAAATGCCACTCTCTCCTCGCCACACATTCTATATTAAACCCCTTAAAACAGACACTCCCGTTCCACACCAGCTCCTGTGCACGTATGCCTCATTTGCGTATTTCCATGACGCAATTTAGTTATTTTTTGTTTATTCTAAGCTCGCGCAACTCTCAAATGGAGGCCGGAAACCAGTGACGCGATGAGGATGCGTGGCTCTGGTCTTTCCACAATTACTTTTAGTTTTATCTCATAGCCTTATCGCTTTATTCACCTTGTTTACACAAATTGTGGGTTTATAACCTCTAATAAACATTATATACCTGTAAGGTAGCGGTTGGGATCTGAAGGCATTTTGTTCAATAGATTGTTGTTGCATATTCATTGTACTATAAAGGAAGTAAGCCTATAGCTAGCTCACCAGTGTGATGTTGACACAAAAGTGCTTTGTATCTCTGGGATTTATTTCTTTCTCTGTTCACAATACGCCTATCAAACATTAAATTTGATATCAAGGTATAAATTTAGCTACAGTTTCAAGCTCCCCACCAACAAAATTTTAGTGAAGGAGACCGAAACAGGAAATTCTAAAGTGAAAAGTTAAGATAAAACAAAGTTGATAAACGAAAAGGACTGAAAAATCGAGGATAAAGGCGGAAATAGAGAGAGCAGCTCTGGTCAGATCAATGTGGGTGCACTGCGGACTACCCACCAGGTTAGAGTGATGTCTCTCTCTCTCTCTCTCTCTCTCTCTCTCTCTCTCTCTCTCTCTCTCTCTCTCTCTCATGCAGCATCCCTACCTGGAATTACTGTTGAGGTGACCAGCATCACCAGTAAGGCCAGACGCTCGTGCGCTCAGGAACGTGTCTAGAATTCTGAAGAGGAAACTCAAAGGAATCAAACTAAGTTAAAGAGGTGGTGGCCTAAGATAGGATAAACACTTAAGAAATATTAGAAATGAATAAACGCAAAAAAAAGGTAAGCAAAAAATCAGCTGAATAGTGGAAGCGATGACATGCAGAACAGATGAGAACAATAAATGAAACATGATACGGGAGAAAATAATGCTCGATATAGTAAATATTGTGAAAAGTTTGTATAAAAAAACAAATAATCTACAAACACCCGGGAATAATACATTTTAAAAAACTAGCCTACTTAGCCGGAGTACTGCCACGAGACAGTATAAGTTATTACCGCAATAATTATGACTGATGGAGATGAAATCATTAACGAATTGTATTAATAAGAAACCATCAACTTATAAAATAATATAGGTTTACAGTAAATAATAATATCAAGAAATTTTGTAAAATTGGATAAATATTCATCTGACGAATACATATATATAAATATAATATACTGTATATATATATATATATATATATATATATATATATATATATATATATATATATATATATATATATATATATATATATATATATATATTTTAACAATGTTAAGAGTGGTAACCGGCGGTGCCCGGGACAGTCTGTCTTTCTCCCACCCCACTTCTCCCATCTCCCCTTTGACCCCCTTTTCTTCCTACACTCGACCTCCTCTCTCTTCCATTCCCTACACCCCACCTTCGTCCTCCATCTATCCCTTTACCTCCATCTCTTTGGTCCCCTCTTCGTCAACTCCCCCTTCCCCCCCCCCTTTTGAAAATGTATTATCAATAAACACTGAAACAATATGCGTCTCTTACCCCCCTCCCCTTCCTCCCCTTACCACCAGTTCCCCACTCCTACTTGCCCCTCCTCCCTTTCCCTATCCCTCCAACTTTGGACAGACAAACATTTCCTCTTGAATATACTATAAGAGAGAGAATATCTGTTCAAAGTTCGAGGCCACTTGGTTGGGGCTAGTCTCACAGAAATTGGCAAGAGGGAATGGTCTTGGGTACGGGACGAACAAAGGCTGGTCGGAGTCATTATAATTTAAAATGGAACAATTGCCACATTCAGACCCCTCCTATTGCGATTTTTGGCACTGCCTGCCAGCTACACAGCTAAATATTTTCAAAACAAATTTTTCAAATTAACATATGATGATTCTTTTACAGCTTCAAAGTTTTTTTTAGTGTTTCACACCACTGAGCTCCTCTCATTGGCAACCTGAAATACTATATTAAAAAAAAAAAGAATTCTAATGCAATGATACAATTGTCCATTACATAATATAGGATTTCATTTTTTTATTCTATTCAGAACAGAAATTTTATCAAAACTAACCTAACATACCTAGGAAATCATTTGCCCTGCTAGGCAAACCGGACCTTGCATACTAGGCAAAGTTGTGCGGCTTTGGCTATTAGCACGACATTATATATATATATATATATATATATATATATATATATATATATATATATATATATATATATATATATATATATATATATATATATATGTCGTACCTAGTAGCCAGAACTCACTTCTCAGCCTACTATGCAAGGCTTGATTTGCCTAATAAGCCAAGTTTTCCTGAATTAATATATTTTCTATAATGTTTTTCTTATGAAATGATAAAGCTGCCCTTTTCACTATGTATGAGGTCAATTTTTTTTTATTGGAGTTAAAATTAACGTAGATATATGACCGAACCTAACCAACCCTACCTAACCTAACCTAACCTATCTCTATAGGTAAGGTTAGGTTAGGTAGCTAAAAAAAGCTAGGTTAGGTTAGGTTAGGTAGGTTAGGTAGACGAAAAAATATTAATTCATGAAAACTTGGCTTATTAGGCAAATCGGGCCTTGCATAGTAGGCTGAGAAGTGAGTTCTGGCTACTAGGTACGGCATATATATATATATATATATATATATATATATATATATATATGTCGTACCTAGTAGCCAGAACTCACATTTTGGCCTACTATTCAAGGCCCGATTTGCCTTATAAACCAAGTTTTCCTGAATTAATATATTTTTTCTAATTTTTTTCTTATGAAATGATAAGGCTACCCATTTCATTATGTATGAGGTCAATTTTTTTTTATTGGAGTTAAAATTAACGTAGATATATGACCGAACCTAACCAACCCTACCTAACCTAACCTAACCTATATTTATAGGTAAGGTTAGGTTAGGTAGCCAAAAAAAGCTAGGTTAGGTTAGGTTAGGTAGGTTAGGTAGACGAAAAAACATTAATTCATGAAAACTTGGCTTATTAGGCAAATCGGGCCTTGAATAGTAGGCTGAGAAGTGCGTTCTGGCTATTAGGTACGACATATATATATATATATATATATATATATATATATATATATATATATATATATATATATATAACAATTTATCCTAAATTTGTTTGTCCATCTTAAAGAATGAAGAACAATTTTATTTATATTATTATTTTTAAGCTGCATCACTTTCGAATCCATCCCTGCCCTTGTATGGCAGTGCACAATAGAAAGTTGTATTTACATATTCGTACACTGACACATTGATTATAACCATGATATATATGTGCTTCAGTCTACAGTTCAGACCTATTGTCTTGTGTATGACCCTCTGTCCTGTGTGATAGTGAATACCAGCATTATCCAAACCACGTTCTATTGCATATGAGGTTTCTATTGACATGTAACACCAAATCAAACCTTGATCTAGGATGTTGAAGGACCTAACAATTTATCATAGAAAATTTCAGGCTGGGAAGGGTTGGTCTACTTACCTAAGAGGAGGAGCTTAACATCTTTAGCTGCTTCATTTGCGTCTTGCTTCATTTTTTTCTCTATCTCCTTGTTCTTTTGTCGTGCTGCCAAGTCCTCGGCCGACATTGTGCACCCCATTTCTATTTCCCACTTCTTATCTTTATTCCCTCCAATGTAAACGCTAAGCGAGACAAATCTGAGGCCGTGGTGGCGTAGTAGTACTGGCGGACTGTTGATGTGATCGTGGAGCTGCAGCAGATAGACTTAAAACAAAACAATGACCCTTTATCCTCGTATTCGCGTGAATCGCCGTCAGATAACTAGGCAACACTTTCTCTTATATTCCCTGCAGCAGCATCACCTTCATAAGACGTACCCACAGCCAAGAGCACCGCTGCACCCCCTGACACACACTACCAGTATTCCCTTCAGCGTGACGCTGGCGCCAGGCCCCCAAGGTCAATCCTCACCACTCGCCGTCCTGGAGCAAACTGCTTGCCCCTCTCCCCTCACCCGCTCCTCTTCCCTTACTCATCTCCCTAGGGGTGAGAGTGGGAATGGGGGCGGAGGGCTGCGTGTGGGAGAGTAGTTAAGAAGTGAGGAGGAAGCGAAGGTTGGGGAGACATCTCCCGTCACGCAGGGTGCAGTCGCAGCACCTCCACAGATCTCCAGTATCTTAATCTTCATCAATCAATCATCAGCGAGGGTAACAGTGATGCATATGGAAGGGACGAGTTAAGGAGTTAAGGAAGCAGGGTGTTGGAGGAACTGAATGGAATATATAGAAGCAAGGAGGGTTGCGATTTAAAGCAGTTAAGGAAAAGCTTAAGTTATATATAACTTCAAGATTGGTAATGGGTGATAAGAAACGGTGTGCGAAGATGGGGCGATCAGTGGGTGCTCCAGAAGCGAAAAATGCTTAGCAAAATTATATCCAAATGTGCCTCAAGAAATATCTTGTGAATAATACTAGCATCCATAATCTGACTTATTACTTCAAATATTATTTAATGTATGTCAACGCAGCCACGGAATTTAAGTATAATTGAATATAACAGACTGGGATTACGGGTTGCTTCTTCGTCTTCTTGATGATACGTGCAGTTTGCAACGGGTTGCTAAATAAAGCACTTCTTAACCACAGAAGGTAAAAGATAGCACGTCAACAACAATTACCAGTGTACCTCTCTCTTGGCACTCAACTACACTTTGCACTTTGATCTTAGCCGACAGGCAGAGATGCGATCAATTAGATGTATGCCGAAAGGGGGGTTTCGTGAGGCCCCATTTAGCTAATAGTTACGTTACTTGAGGACGTTGTCATCCTTGAGGACGTTACTGGTAACGTTGTTAAACGTTTCCGGAACTGCAGCCTACTGTGTGGGAACGTGCACATACGCCACCTACAACAACACTTCACAGACAAATATTCCAGCTGTGTGAGACCCTCCAGAATGTCTGGACGTGTGGTGTGTTCAACAAATAATATTGGCTATCTTATAAGACGCCCCCTAGAAACACATAACTATTTGGTGACTCCTTCGACATACTCTAGAAACAAATAACACAACACTTGGAGATGCTTAGTACATACTCTTGCAACAAATATTACTTGGTAACTCTAAAGACATACTTTAGAAACCCATAACACTTGGTAACTCCTAGGATATACTCTAGAAACCCATAACACTTGGTAACAACTAGGATATACTCTAGAAACCCATAACACTTGGTAACTCCTAGGGCATATTCTAGATACAACAAAATGGCCACAGCAGTCGTAACATAATATGTAGGCTTATGTGTAGGTAGTGAATGAGATTATCAACCTTAAAAACGTACATATTCTTATCACCAGCGACAAACCTTTTTATATCAAATTTAACCCCCATGGCATGTGCAAAAAAATTAATTCTCAATAGCCTAGTAATATTGAAACTACGTTCTATTGCATAGGAGATTTCTACTGACATGCAAGACCCAACCAAGCTTTGATCTAGGGTGTTCAAGGACCTAAGAGTTTATCATGTTAGAAAATTTCAGACTGGGAAGGACTGGTCTACTTACCTAAGAGGAGGAGCTTAACATCTTTAGCTGCTTCATTCGCGTCTTCCTTCATTTTCTTCTCTATCTCCCTGTTCCTTATTCGTGCTGCCCTGTCCTCGGCCGACATTGTGCACCCCATTTCTATTTCCCACTTCTTATCTTTATTCCCTTCAATGTAAACGCTAAGCGAGACAAATCTGAGGCCGTGGCGGCGTAGTAGTACTGGCGGACTGTTGATGTGATCGTGGAGCTGCAGCGGATAGACTCAAAACAAAACAATGTCCCTTTATCCTGGTATTCGCCGTCAGATAACTAGGCAACACTTTCTCTTATATTTCCTGCAGCAGCAGCATCACCCTCACAAGACGTACCCACAGCCAAGACCACCGCTGCGCCCGCTGACACACACTACCGGTATTCCCTTCAGCGTGACACTGGCGCCAGGCCCCGGGGGTCGATCCTCACCACTCGCCGTCCTGGAGCAAACTGCTTGCCCCTCTCACCCGCCCCTCTTCCCTTACTCATCTCTCTGGGGGTGAGAGTGGGAATGGGGGCGGAGGGCTGCGTGTGGGAGAGTAGTTAAGTAGTGAGGAGGAAGCGAGAGTAACAGAGGTGCATATGGAAGGAACGAGTTAAGGAAGCAGGGTGTTAGAGGAAGTGAATGGAATATATAGAAGCAAGGAGGGAAGTGATTTAATTAAAGCAGTTGCGGAAAAGCTTAATTTGTAGGTAATGGGTGATAGGAAACGGTGCGCAAAGATCAGTGCGTGCTCCAGAAGGGAAAAATGCTTAGCAAAATTATATCCAAATGTGCCTCAAGAA
Organism: Procambarus clarkii; assembly: GCF_040958095.1. Lineage (NCBI taxonomy): Eukaryota > Metazoa > Arthropoda > Malacostraca > Decapoda > Cambaridae > Procambarus > Procambarus clarkii. Next base: position 11,206,735 of record NC_091178.1, read on the forward strand.
ATATCTTGCGAATAATACTAACATCCATAAGCTGACTTATTGCTTCAAATATTATTTAATGCATGTCAACGCAGCCACAGAACTGAAGTATAATTTAATATAACAGAGATTACGGGTTACTTCTTCGTCTTCTTGATGATACGTTCAGTTTGCAATGGGTTGCTAAATAAAGCACTTGTCAACCACAGAAGGTAAAAGATAGAACGTCAACAACAATTACCAGTGTACCTCTCACTTGGCACTCAACTACACATTACACTTTGATCTTAGATGTATACCGAAAAGGGGGTTTCGTGAGGTCCCATTTAGGTAACAGTTACGTTTTGGGAATAGAGAGGATCAGATCAGTTATTTAGAAAGTACACAGCTAGAGAAGGATGACGAAATTAGTCCCGTGAAATAGGAACCTCCAATATGAAAAAAGATTAAAAGATAATTTTTTTTCTAGAAATGCGAAGGAAAGAGGGAAGTCGCCAATAAAGTATACTAACGGATACAAGGGTATAAGAAAGAGAATATTAGTAGCGTGCTAAATATATATGAATACAAAATAGAACTGATTGGTGGCATGCATCGCCAAGTAACAACAGATGTGAGATATATTGATTGTTTCAAGATAGGTTAGAGAAACATACGAGTGGTTGTAGTTGGATATATAGAGAAACTGCCCCACATGGCTTTAGCAAATCATCTGCGAATTCCTCTATTCTTGTGGGCTTAGTATGCCGAAAGCCTCATGGCTTGCCGAAAGCCTCATGGCTAGCTGAAAGCCTCATGGCTTGCCGAAAGCCTCATGGCTAGCTGAAAGCCTCATGGCTATCACACAGCCAGCCACTTGTCTCGCTCGAAGCACCCGCAGACACAAGCTGGCTCTGTGATCCCCACTACATATTTCCGCACCACTCGAGGTGAAGATAACGATACCATCACAAACTTTCCAAGGACTTAATCCCTGGCATTTACACTGTCATTCATCAGCTGCTCTGCTGGCAACGTGATGGTGATAACGATAGTGATAGTTATAGTGTTTGTGTTAATGAGAGAATTATTGCACGTGATGGTGATATCCAGTGATGGTGATTATGGTAGTGATTGTAATAATGTGATGTCGATGATATATATGATAGGAATGGTGATAATGATAGTGAATGGTGATAACGAAAGTGTTAATGATAATGAGGGAAATGTGCTAGTGATGGTGATAACGGTAATGTGATAGTGATGGTGATAAGGATAGTGAAAGTTGTGATAATGATTGTGGTGTTATAATAATGACGGTGATAGCGATGGCAGTAATAATGATATTGAGTGATAATGATAGTGAATGGTGATAACGATAGTACTCACCTAGTTGTACTTGCGGGGGTTGAGGTTTGGCTCTTCGGTCTCGCCTCTCAGCTGGTGTACAGGTTCCTGAGCCTACTGGGGCTCTATCATATCTACATTTGAAACTGTGTATGGAGTCAGCCTCCGCCACATCACTTCCTAATGCATTCCATCTGTTAACTACTCTGACACTGAAAAAGTTATTTCTAACATCCCTGTGGCTCATTTTGGATACTCAGTTTCCACCCGTGTCCTCTTGTTCGCTTACCACTTGTGTTAAACAGTTTATCTTTATCTACCCTGTCAATTCCTCTGAGAATTTTGTAAGTTGTGATCATGTCTCCCCTAACTCTTCTGTCTTCAGTTTCGTGAGGTTCAGTTCCAGTAATCTTTCCTCGTAGCTCATTCCTCTCAACTCGGGGACTAGCCTGGTGGCATACCTCTGGACCTTTTCTAACTTTGTTTTGTTTGACTTCATGTGGTCTCCACGCTGGAGCCGCATATTCCAGTGTTGGTCTGACATATAAGGTATACAAGATTCTGAATGATTCCTTACACAAATTTCTGAAGGTAGTTCTTATGTTCGCCAGCCTTGCATAGACCTGTTGTTGTTTGTTGTTTTAAATTCAGCTACTCAGAAAAAAGTCCCAAGTAGCACGAGCTATGGTGAGCCCGTAAGTAGAGGCTCTTTGGAGCCATTGTCTGTATCAATAGCTGCATAGACCGTTGATGTTATCCTTTTGATGATGGCTTCAAGGGACAGGTCTGGTGTGATATCACCCCCCCCCCCCATATCTCTCGTCCTGACTCTTGAAGGATTTCCTCTCCCAGCTGGTGCTTTGGGTTTGGCCTCCTGCTCCATACGCCTATCTTCATCACTTTACACTTGCCCAAGTTAAACTCTAGTAACCATGTGTTGGATCTTCTCATAATTTTAGCATCATCAGCAAACATTGAAAGAAATGAGTCTATACCTTCTGGAAGATCGTTCACGTATATCAGAAATATATAGCGATAAGGATACTGTGATAGTAATTACGTAAATGGCAATAATTATACTTTTCATTACAGCGATAATAAGAATAACAACAATTGTGATGATGACAGTGATAATGATTGTGACAACAATAGTGATAATGATAGCGATAGTAATAATGATAGTGATGATAATAATGATAGTGATGGTAATAATGATAGCGATGATGGTAATAATGATAGTGATGATAGTAATAATGATAGTGATGATAGTAATAATCATAAACAGCGGCCGATGCAGCAAGTAACGTGAACGACGGAAAGAAACCCAGATAAAGCGATGAACGGAAATAAACACGAGAGAGAGAGAGCGAGAGCGAGAGCGAGAGACAGTCAGAGGAACTACGAGATCAGGAAACAACCAGACAGCAACGGAATGAGATTAATGGCAAAGAGAAACAGACAAGAGAGTAGTAAATAGGAGAGAAGAGAAGGGGGAGCGAGGCTGGAGGGACCGTAGCTGAGCTGCCAAGAAAACGGGAAGATCATTTGGGGGGAGGTTAGAAGAAAGATGGTGCCGGATGGCATGGTTTGTATAGCCCAGAACGGGAGGAAATTGATAGCCCCGCACGGGGGGAGGAAGAAAGATAACCCCAGCCGTGTGAGACTGAAGGGAGGAGGGGGTTAGATCCCCCCAGACGGGTGATGGGGGGGGGAGATACCACCCGGACGGGTGAGGGGGATAGATAGCCTCATTCAGGGATACAGGGACAGCTAGACCCGCACGGGGGTAAGGGAAATGTCCCAGACAGGTGAGTAGGGATACATAGCCCCGGACAATTAAGTTAATGGACTAAAACTGTGTGTTGATGATCTGCTGGCTGACAGGGATGCTCATTCATGGGAGATGTGAGAGAAGACGAGATGCAGCATCACCACCCTAAATAAGACACCCGCTGAACAAATTAAACCCGTGCCACGATGACCCGTGGCATAGAAAAAACTGGAAACTACAGGGAAATACATTGTTGAAAATATATCAGATTTAGATAATTCAACGCCTAAAGTGACACAAAAATTATTATATGGTCATCCATGGGAAAAAATATAGCAAGAGGCAAGTATAAACCTAAATGCAAAAACTGAATACATATCTATCCCATAAAATATGAGTTGATATTTCGTATATTTTAAGTATAGAGGAAAGCTCGATGAGGGTTCAACATGTACAAGGCGCAAACGCTTCCATTGAACCATGAGAAAATAAAGATCAGAGGCAAAAGAGCTACCGATTCTTCTGGGTCTATCAAAAGTGTAAATGGTTCCATAATTCACGCATTGCATAATCTCCTCCAGTCAGGAGGATCGACACCACTGCCCCGTCCACTCTTGATCAACCAATGCTCACAATGGCCTTTGGTTTAGTTCGTAGCCTCGTATTATAAAATAATGTTTAGTTGATTACTATCCTTTCTGATGCTGTAATAACGAGGTCATCAGCGTCGTATACATACTATTCAGAAAACTTTTGCGTAAGCTTTACATTATCGCTTCGACTCCCCATCAGTAAAAAAGCAAACAGGAGGTGAGAAGGCTCTATGGTCCAACGGAGCATATCATAGGGCATATCCCTGGAAGATGGAAAACTCTTATCCATCTACCTGAAGAGATGTTTCACAGCCACACTCAATTGTCGGAGCATGTAACCCTGCCTCTCCCACGTAATCCCCCTCTGCCATGTATTCCCCATCTCCCACGTAATCCCCCTCTGCCATGTATTCCCCATCTCCCACGTAATCCCCCTCTGCCATGTATTCCCCATCTCCCACGTAATCCCCCTCTGCCATGTATTCCCCATCTCCCACGTAATCCCCCTCTGCCATGTATTCCCCATCTCCCACGTAATCACCCTCTACCACGCAATCATTCACTCCCATGCAATCGTCAACTCCCACAGATAAATAATATCCCGAGGAGATTGCAAAATAAACTCGACAATGACAAATGATTTAGCTTTTTCCATTTTGGTTTCATATTCAAATCAAAGAAAAATACGTAAGTAATATAATGTAACAGAAACCAAGGAGAAAAATTTAAAATTGATGACAGAAATATCGTTTAAAGGAATAAATGTCTTACCGTGTTACAATTACAGATCCCTGTCCATGGAGGACAGAAGAAAATGTATATATATGCTAGTTAGCATTGTAAATGTGTGGCCAAAATAGCCTAAGCTACTCTATCCCTTTGAGATGTATTTCTTTCTTGTCTCAATAAACATTCTTGGACTTGAACGTATCTAATCTATCAATGACTTTTTTTGTTGTCTAAATTGTTCAGAGATAGAGTTCCATACTCCATTGTTTAGTTCTCATACCCCAAAGGGTATGGACACCCCCTTGTTAAGAAACCCCTGGTTCTTAACCACAATGTTTTATCAAGTAAGGAAAACCCTGTTGGCAAGCCGTGCGGTGATTACATCTTGATGGGCTAATGGCTTATACTGATCGCCTGTCTGTCTGTTCTCTCCTGTGCGACGATCGGCATTATTTTTCATGTTTTTCTTTCATTATTGGTGTATTATTGTTTATATGAGTTTACACTGCGGTTTACATATCACAGGTCTACTGACATATTTCGTTTTGGTAGTTTGAGAAAATGTGTTCTGTTGCTAGACTAAAACTGTCTATACCTTAAATAGATAGACACTCCAAAAATCTACCACTTGCGGGCTATTCATGCCCATGCCACCTCTTGGGTGGCTTAATCTTCATCAATCAATCTTACTGACAAAGTCGCCAAATCGTCCCGACTACTGACCAGGACGACACGACCACAAATAAAGTCGGTACGACCACAAATAAGGTCGGCACGACCGAAAATAAGGTCGGCACGACCAAAAATAAGGTCGGCGCGATCACAAATAAGGTCGGCGCGACCACAGATAAGGTCGGCACGACCACAGACTAAGTCGCCACAACCATAGATAAGGTCACCACAACCACGGAATAGGTCTCTACAACACCACGTACAAGTCAACGATCGACTTGAGGTCAGCGTAAGGGCACATCTCAAATCGTCCCCTAAGCCTAAAGAGCATCACTAGCGGCTAGTGATGTGGCTAGTAGCATCACAAGTATAGACCAGATGCGCCGTCTGAAGCCGTAACCAAGGTTTAAGGTGGCTGGAAACAAACAATATATTGAGAAAGGTGTAACCAATCCACTAGCCACGCATGCGCATAAGGAAGTAAGGTGTTACCAAATAAAATGGATATCCGCCATGATTCTTCGACATAATAAGGTGAGTCAAGTTTAAGACGAGGCTAAATTATTTATAATATTTGGCTCATAAATTCTCACATGGTTTCCGTGCGTTTACGAATATAATTGATTCACAAGAGACCAATCAAGTCACATAGTAGTCATCTATATGCATAGGTCTATAACCAAAACTACAAATTAGACGAGGAATATGTTATCATAGTGAGCAAAGCGGAGCAACCACAGACGAAGTGGCTCCATTGTGTAAGGTTGGCTGGGCGCCCAGACACCTCGCTGGCTAGGTTCAGCGAGCAGACCCTGGCTACTGCAGCTCCCTCCTACACCTCACACACCTGCCTCACTCCTCCCTTCCTGTCTCACTCTCCTCCTCCTGTCTCACACTCTCCCTTCTACCTCACTCTCCCCTTCCTGTCTCACTCTCCCATACCTGCCTCACATTCTCCCCTTCCTGTCTCACTCTCCCTCTCCTGCCTCACACTCTCCCTTTCTTCCTCACTCTTCCCTTCCTGTCTCACTTTCCCTCTCCTGCCTCAATCTCCCTCTCCTGCCTCACACCTCCCTTCCTGTCTCACTCTCCCTCTCCTACCTCACACTCTCCCTTTCTACCTCACTCTACCCCTCCTGCCTCACTCTCCCTCTCCTGTCTCACTCCAATCTCCGGGCCAGAGCCCTCGCCACATCCTAGCAAACACAAAACCTTACCACAATGTACCACAACATTGTCAGGATATTGTGGGACAATAATGCAGCAACCAGCATAAATGTCAAGGGAGATCTTACTCTTATATTACATTAAGAATAAAGGCAAACTGGTATTCCTGAAAACCTTTAGTAAACATATACATTAACCCGCAAGGTAAGCTAGGCTGCTCTGCATTGTACAATATATGCCAAAATAAAAACAATTTAGATCAATAACATTTCTCAACAGCGAATGTCGTATATCAAATATTTCTCATTTGAATCACAAAACATTCCCTTGGTCTAGTTCACTATAATAATGTTCTTATAAGACACCATATACATATATCGAACCCTCATCACGGCCCTTGTGGATTTGTTCATTTGATGTATAACGCTATTGTGATTTATGTGTGTACCATATACATATAGTTACAGTAGATGGTGAATCTGGCAGCCTACTGTCCCCTCCCATTCTCTTTCCTTCCCGTTGTCTCTCTTCATCCTTCACTCCTCTTCAATTTCCACTCCCTGCTTCCGTCCCTTTGCTCTCCCTCTCAAAACATACAAAATACACGCCCACCAAACATGCAATGTAACCTCAAGTTTAGTTTTACTATTTTTATAGAGATGCGACATAGTAACAACGTCCTGGATACATCTCCGGAACGTCGACCCTACAAGAAGGAAGACCGTCGCTCTACCATCCATAGCAAGTGGTTAGAGGCTAGGAAGAACCTAGCAGGCTCAGGTCAAATATACCTGATAAACACAAAATTGTCTGAAAATTTGCGAAGCTTCTGGCTCTTTTTTTTTTTTTTTTAATTTTTACGTACAGAAATATTCTCCATATAACGAAACATGTGACAGATAATTATTATAAACATTCTTTTACTGGTATTCAACAAATCAATGATAAGAATAAGAATATTTTTTTTTATTTCCAAAATGCAGACTTATGATATAAGCATATTTTAAGAGTATAACATTTGCTCATATATGTTTTTTAAATAATATAGATAACTTGTTTAAGAATTTGCATATCGATTAAGTATTTGGTTGGATTTAAAAAAAATCGTAGTGTATATTTGTGTACCTATTGTTAGGAACCATTTATCTATAGATATTGAGTATTGAATAGCTCTGGTTAGGCTTTCATTAATGAAATTTATATCGTCTTTACTATTACTATATTTATTTTGTTATTATTACTGTTATTCAGGACACGACATATCTAGTAAATCAACCTTCAGGCTCAAAACTCCTGGACCTTTCTACAAAATGAAAGTTTTATTTGTAGACTTACTTTTGAGACTGCAAATGCGGAGAATCTTCATGTAAGGTGGTTAGGTGAGACAAACTTGCATATTCTAGTGACTCCCAGATACTTATTTAATACTTGGTAAACGGACACCACATTTAAAGAAGCGTGTGAGAATGTCTCGTTCAACACTGAGAGCGAACCATAGATAGACTTCTCGGTTCTGAACCGACTGGATAATAACTACTGCGTTACACTACACTTATGACAGCTTTGAATATGAATGTTTTTTATCTGAACTAATAAGAGTCGTTGTCCATAGATAAGGCGAGTTGATGTTGGATCGCACGTTTTGGCACGGTAGAAGCACACACAATATACGCTGGTTACATCCTGCCGAGCACTCCACGTCTGCACCTGACTGAGTCGCCTTACTCGTGTCGTCGACCAATGGGATGCCTGTAGGGAACAACCCAACTACCCCACCGTAGTTCTGCACCTACAGTGGGTTTTCCTTTGATAGAAGAGACTGCTGTTGTAATAAATAATAATAAAGTTTTAAATTCATGCATTTTTGCAAGATCAATCAGTCTAGTTTGTAATGAATTGAATTTCACCGATAATCTTCGAGTAAATAAAAAATATATTCGAGGGTGTAATTAATATCTATGACTGTATAATACCATTTAAACCCGTAATCGTTATTAAATGTTTACAATTTGATTTATACACAATAAATTACTAAAACCTACTTAATCCTTGAAAATTGACTTTCCCACGTGAAAAATCTTCGTCCCTACTAAACAAACAAGCCTAGCTGCTTCAGACAATCAAAACTGCTACAATTAGGGATTGAACCTATATGTAGGCTATACTATTATCCATAGGTTATATAAAAGGTCGAGTCTGCATATATGCTAGTATTCATAGGCTTTACAATGTAATTTGCATATGCAGGCCTATATATCAGTAGCTTTACCTTGTATATGTAGTGTAACTTACATATGTAGGTCTATACCAATATACATAACTTGTATAAAGGCTGTAAATTGTATATATATGCCTATACCAATATACATAGCTTGTATAGTGTAACTTGCAATTTTAGGGCTACAGTATACCAGTATGCATAGGTTGCATATTGAAACTTGTACAGGTAGGCCTATGCCAGTATCCATAGTCTGCATAAGGATATGCGACAGTAAAAGTAAAGAAGAAAACTTCTGTTGAGGATAAGCACTACAGGGATCGATGGACCTCTGTGCGTTCTGCCGGCCACATTAAGTTAAAGAATCATTCCTGTTCAGGAGCTCCGGCGTGGCCATAAATACTGTCACTAGCGGTCGATGGCTGCTCACTTCTCACCCCAACACAGCTCCAGGGATAGACTAGCACAGCTCCATATATAGACTAACACAGCTCCATAGATAGACTAACACAGCTCCAGGGCTAGACCAACACAGCTCCAGGGTTAGACCAACACAGCTCCAGGGATAGGCCAACACAGCTCCAGGGATAGGCCAACACAGCTCCAGGGATAGACTAGCACAGCTCCAGGGCTAGACCAACACAGCTCCAGGCCTAGAATAACAAGTATTGTGTTCGATCAGATAGAGTTGTATTCTATCTCTTTGTATAATTGTATAACGATGAGGCATAACATAGTCGTTACGTTAGCACGAATGTCTCATTAAACGTTGCTGTGGTATTGAATGAAATTCAACCAACGTTTATAATAAGAATTTTATTATAGACCTTCGGTTTTTACGATTTTGCCTTGTGAAGAAAATTTAATGGAAAACTGCCACAATTAAGATATAATAAGAGAATATCATTATAGTCCCCGGTAGTACAGTGGGATTCGTTCTTCCCAAGGATGGGGGGGGGGGCTGCATCCTGGGAGGGGGGGAAAGACTGTTATTCAACCTTGAACGTGAACTAGATATAAGCCTAACATGCATAAAGACACTCTGGCTGCCTGTCCCCAGCCACAATGAATTATTATTTTTATACCAAATTTTACTTACATAGTCTATAAGTTCCAAACAAATCATGTTTACAAACCAACTAAATAAGCCTAAAATGATATGTTTCAGCGTTAGTGAGAAGCGGCTTTGGCCATTTTATCCAGTTTGCCATCATTTCCCGCGATCAATGACGCTATCTGCACACACTAACCCCTTGCCCCCTCCATCCCCTCTTATCCCTACCAAAAACGTATCCAGGAATCTCTTATTTCCGAAGCGTCCTAAGGTATACCGAGATTAGCCCTGACTGAGAACTTGCTTGAGCACGAACGAAGTCATTGCTGAAGAATTTATGTTGTTGGTATATCTCAAATAAAGCTGAATTTTCACGAGGACCTCATAAAAACAGACCATAATTTTCTCCGAACACGGCCAGTTGGCGCGCGTACAACCCACAACCCTCGCCTTTCCCTTGCCTCATGGAAGGGCTGGAGGCGGGCCTGGAGGGTCTAGGAGAACTGGACGCAAGTTTGGAATGGCTAAAGGTAGTTCTGGAGGCGAGGCTAGAGGAATATCTGGAGGCGTGGCTGGAAGTAGATCTGGAAGCGAGGTTGAATTAAGGCGTGGCTGGAGGTGGGGCTCTAGGAGGCAGCCAACATTCTGGCCGCCGATTCCTCGTGAACGGTTAAAAAAGAAGCGTGATTTGCTTCCCCTTAAAATATCAGCTGCGGGAAATGACTTTAATTTCCATCCCCTTAACGTGTCGACATAATTTCATCCTCTTGTTATTTACGAGAAGGTTGCCTTGAAAAAATATATTATTGTAATAATGGTAGCCTACTATTGTTTTCAACGGTAAACGTTATTTGACATTTGCTTTTTACAGTTTATCTACACACCAGATATGTAATTATAATATGATAGCTAGTAACACGTACACTGCTGGCACTACAACTCTTATGCGCAACACCGGCCGACAAAAGTCATTCCAGAGCTAAGTCATCTCTCGTATCAGGAACGGTTCAGTGCCACGTACAGGGCTAACAACACTGCAAAATAGGCATGACAGGACGGATCTCATTGAAACTTTTAAATTACTGAACATGTTTGAGGATGTTGATCCGGAAAAATTATTCAAAAGGTCAGATGTAACCCAAATAAGAAGCAACGGTTTCAATCTCAACGAACCTCAATGAGGGACTGAGAACAGATGCTTTTTCACCCACAGGGTTATAAACCCATGGAACCGCATACCCGCCGAAGCAGCAAACACCAAAATTCTGTTAGGTTTTAAAATCCACTTGGAAAGGAACATCAAGCAAATAAGGGGACGTTCGACAAACCGCCGGCTTCCTGTCCTCGTCGAGGCCACTAGTGTTAGTGGCCCTCAGGTAAATCAGGTATGACTTTATAATATTACACGCATGAGGTAATTAATTTTGGTAATGCTACATAGTTTTCAATACCGGTATTGGATGTTTACGTGGTATAATAGAAATGTTTTCTGTGGGAAATTCCCACGAAGTCAGATGCGGGTAACACCACAGTAATATTTGGGTCAATCTGTAATTTTTTGTCTCCACTGGCATGGTGGTAGTCTATAGCTTCCCCTAAATATTGTATTATAATTTTGGGAGAATTGCAGAAATTACACACTTATAACAGAATTAAAAGAATATCCATCATCTCATTTACTGTAGTATCGCATTCAGGCACTATTTTTACTTCTATAGAAGATATACTCGAAGCAGCCCACGGGAAATATATCGTGCTGTATTACTTTTGAAGAACAAGATAAACTAAACGTATTACTATTTATCAATTGGCCAGATTTGACCTAGTACTCATTTTGAATTAGAAGCCAACTTCGAAGACCTCTTGGCAATGCGCAAACATTGGTTTATAATGGCTTATAAGTATAATTGTGTACTGGCATTTGATTATCTTACAGAAGTAAGGTCGATGTACTGTCCAGTGAAAATATCAGGAGAGAGCACGAAGTCATTAGGACTATATAGCACTTGGAAGAGATATGAGGATAACGATTTGATAGGACAAAGAAAAGGAATGGTGTCTGACCACTTGGACAGTAGGGGACTGAACGCCGACCTGCAAGCGATCCGTCGCTTACTTTCCAGTCTAAGTGATTGGAAGAAAAGACACCTCTTATTGGGAGCGGCCCTATTTCCAAATACAGGACTCAAAAGACCCCCATGCATGAGAGTCGCGACCCATTGGTTGGGAACCAGGTAGTTTATTGTCAACTCTTCTGAGGTAATCGACTATTAATAGGAGTGGATTTTGTCATCTAGACACTGTCTGGTGCCTATTTGACAAGGGGTAGCTCTATACATATTTGCAATATGTTTATTATTATTATGAAACCTACAGCTGATCAAAGTACCATATACTTTTGCACAGTGCGGTATGTATAGTTCTGAATGGAAGAAATGCTCTGGACTTAAACCACCCGTAATAGAAACAAAGACTATTGATATATGTACAGTATATGTATTTGTATGTAAAAGACTATTGATATATGCAGACGATGAGTCACAATTACGTGGGTGAAGATATGATGACCAAACGACACACCAGAAAATGGGGACGACGACGTTTCGGTCCGTCCTGGACCATTATCAAGTCAAAACGTCGCCGTCTTATCATCATCTTGTGTGGCCGTTTGGTCATCACCACTATTGATATATGTACATGTATTTGTAACTTGATCTCATTATAATGCATTTACTTCTCACAGGTCAATGTGTTTGCTAGGAATACCCAAATTCTTTAGACATACTACTTGAAGGCAAGTGATATGGTTAAAAATGTGGCAGATTTGCGCAAGGAGAATAACCAGATTGCCAGTATCTGGTAATTTTACACTGCAATCCAGAACTGAAGAAATATAAACTTTCCACAATAGTTTGTTGCAGAGCAGTCTAGATCTAGTAGTGGAAGCGATCTCGCTCTTTTTGTGCTTTGCGAGTTTAATCCACATTAAACTGAAGTACTGTACGGTATGGTGAATAATAGGTGCAGTTTGTAAGCCAAGCTAATTAGGGTAAATGCTAACATTTATACTGCACAAAGTACAAATGTTTATAAATACAGTACAGTAACTAAAATCACTTGGCCAGAAACACTCGATACCATCATAAATATTTGTTTATTTATTTTTTAACCCATAATCCAGAAAGTGATAGGACATTGTAGTTCAGAATGTAGATTGTAGAAAAATACTTACAAATTCAAAATCAATTTATTTGTCATGATATTCTACAAATGGAAAACGATCCATCAACATTTCTATTGCAGTGTTAACTGCTTTTAATAATACTCTCAAGCAAAATAGAAATTTAACAATGGACATGACCCAACATATCCTGTCATAGTGAAACACCATTTGAGCTTCTTATTAGACTTCAGAACAATGGGAAATGCAAGAAAACTTTAAATAGGGATGGCTATATCTTCCACTTATGTTCATGTGATTCTTAACTTTTCTTAAGACTTAACTTTGGGAGAGAGAATGATCTGGGTCACAAGCTCAACATAGGTTACATCAAGCTGCACCATTTGGATTTTGAAATCCATGTAACAGCACACACAATTGAATATCAACATTTGTCATCACTGAATACCAAAAGTAAGCAGAGGCAACAAAGTTATATTTTGCAATGATCCTTTAAGATATAAGCAGGAGTTTAATTCTGAATAAATAAATTTAACATTAAGTACACTAAGTTATACTGTACATACAAAAAGATAAATTGAAAACATTTAACAATAAACAAATTACCAATAAACTGCTAGAAAACAAAATTTACTATGTAACCCATTTGATGCCAAATGGTTTGATCCAAGTCCTCATTTGCTCCCAAATATGGCATCTGTAACAATTGTCATCAAACTAAATCCAGTCATTAAACTTTATATTTGATAACCACACATCTAAGCTAAATGACAATTGGAAAAATTCAGCTTTAAGGCCTATATTGGTTACCTACACCAGCATTCTTCATGGGTACCTTTTCCCTAGCCCAGGAAGCCATATTTCGTAGAAGTATCTTGGATTGTACAAGATTTCCTCATGAACTGTAAGTGTTAGTCACAGTTAATATAAATCATATGTAACTTTCATATACAGTGCAGTAAAACTGATATATGATAACAGTTTAAAATCCTGTACAGTATATGCAACATTACATTAATTTTGACACATATGCCAATCCATTTATTTTTAAACTATTACTGCAACTTGTATTTCTGATTTGAAACTATTACTAAACTGTGACTGTTAAAATATTGAATGTGCAATAACAGTTAATCAAGTATTGTATTATTAATGCAGTATTCATGCATACCAAATTACACATCCCATATCAGGACCATCCAATAAGTAAACAAATTGTGCCACTGACCAAGTCAGACACACAACAATTACTCGTGTTATAAAAGCAACAAATTTCTATTTAATTACATGCTTTCACAAGCTGCATACTTACAAACTTCCATAATGTTTAAATGCACATATCATGCAGGCATTTTTTGACTTATATACAGTACTTCACCTTAAATTTAATTAAACTGATTGAATTACAGTTAAACTGGTAATGTTAACATTGACATTTAGGACAAAATGAAGCTCTTATCCACATAGTATATTCAGAAATAATTTTATTGCACAGTATAACCACAAATTCAATATATAAACTCTTAATAATCCAAATCAACAATTTCACATCCTGTTTACATCATGCAATAAACTTTGCAGCTGGAATGATTAGATTTTGATTAATACAGTATTATTTTTGAGTTAACAAAAATTCAGTAATAATAAACATTAGTGGATGAAGAGTATTATTTTTCAGTTAAAAAACCAGTAATAATAAACATTAGTGTAAAGTAAAATGCTGACATGGAATGCCATAGAAAATGCATAAAAGAACAGCTTAATATCACTAGACATTATAACTTCAAAAAGGTGATAAAATATATTTATTTTCAAATACAGTAGAGAATATCAAGATTATCTTGCTCACTGGGAAATGTCATGGCTTCACTAGAATAATTCAAAGTGTCAGGTTTTCATAAAACTAGTAGTTAGGTTTTACATCAACTTCATCACAGTCTTCCTAATATATGATAATAAATATAGAGATTCTCAACTCTTTAAATCCTAATGGATATAGTGCATATCTTCATAACCCTAAGGACCTCAGCTGAGGAGCTCTGCAATGGTATGGTAGAACTAAACCACTAAAATCACAAGACTGTTGAAAGTATTCCTGAGACCAACTTACCAATGGCAGCAATATGCAAAACATACTAACTAGTACAGTACCTGCTAAATGAAGAATTCTATTAACACTAGTCAAACCAAATTCTCTAAGCTTTGACTGTGGAGCAATATACCCAAATTATAACCCAATGAAATCCAAAATAATGTACAGTATATCTGTTCAACCGACTTAGTTTAATGACAGGCTAGTAATGAGCAACCCTTTATGCTTGCTGCCTTATGGTATATTTTCATCACTCAGAAAAAGTATGATCAAATTTATTAAATTAAACTTTTTTGTTATTTAAAGGTGTGGTATATATTTCTCAGAAATACTTTAATCACATTTGAGGTCACCAACTTGTTCCTAAGAAGATATTGCACAACATAATTATGTAGTGAAGGCCATTAGTTATCTCATATAATAATGCTCAATGGTGTCAACTCCAAATTAAATAAAGCGTAAAACATTAGAAAACTTTAACCAATGGTGATATTTAGATTATCATACACAAAGATGTCTTCCAAACAAATCATTACTTATAACAGCACCCTAATTATTGCAAATTAAAAAATTAGCAATAGCAATACAATTTATTAAAGAACATCCGAGTCATTACTTCAATATACAAAATGTTCATGACTCTCAAGTGTTCATGATAGACAATATGCATTAATACAAACCCATTACAATGGCCACATGAGCTATAAGGTAAAGGAAATGTAATGCAGCAGTGTGTGCATTTTGTTTATGTTAGTGACAATACCAAGTGAGATAAATGAGTGCTTACCAGTCTCTAACAGAAACATGAAAATGCACCTTTAATATCTCAGACCAAGGGAAACTTTGGTTTATCATTATAATAGTACTAATACAATACCACATGAAATTACATCACAAAAGTGCAAAACAACTGCCTAACAATTAGAGGTAGTATAAAGAGTACATGCTACCTAAGTGCATAGAATGCAAAATGCAGGAATTATGCAATATATTGTATTATCATTGAATACCACATACTTCTCTTCTACCATTGAACCACTGAAACATTATTTCACAATTCTAAATATAGATTTTTTACTAGCTCTAAGAGAAACTGACATGACTAAAAAAAGTTTATAACAATATAGTTTTTAACCAAATTAAGAAAACAATTTTTGTACTGTTTAAAATTAGCTGCTTCAGTTAATTCATTTACAATATCCTGGCATTTATAAAACACTGAAAAAGTTGTCAGGAATAAGACTTGCATCAAAAACACTATAGTACAATAAACATATATAAAATACCAATGCACACATCAATATATATTGTTTATCATTTTAAGTTGTCTAATAAATGCTGAACACTAACCAGAGGTGAATAATGGCCGTTTACTTGGTCATTCCCGGTCATTCCACCTTATTACAGACATCACACTTATCAACATTAAGTGTTTAGCAATTATACTAAAAAAATGCATAGCTTAAATAACAATGTAGTCATTACATTTACCTTGGTCCCTAGACAAAAAATTACACAAACACTTTTCTGATCAGCCCTATTGTTTCTAAGCATTAACACTTACACTGCTCCACATGGCATATGACGGTGGTTGGGGAACTGCTTCACATGTAACGATATTTGCTCAACTTAAGCTGAGGTTTGGTGATGACGTACCATACCTGAAAATACCCTCCTCCGACCTCAACAGTGTGCCCATAAACCACTAACACCACCAAAAACATTAAATTTTCATTGAACTGAGAGGGATATTTATCATTGTGATCAGATAGTGATTTTGAATGTAAGAGATCAAGAAGCTAGGTTGAAAGTGGTGGTGTGTGGTGATGGGTTCCAAAGGGCTCGCAAAATCAACGATGAGCACTGGCTCCTAAAATCTCTGTCTGGGTGTTTAAATGCGCTAAACTTATTTTGGCAGGCCAGACTCCAGCAAATGATAAAAAATTAAACATAGTAAATACACAATTGATGTTTCAAGTTTCCTTTTACACAAAAATTATAAACTATATTATATTGTTTAAAAAGGTAAAAGCAAATATAAAATATATAAAAAGCAAGAAGTGTTAGTGGCACCATCTGTGTTCCTAAGGGTTAGACAAGCCAATATAAAACTTATGAGTACAGATTCATATACCAGTTAGAGTAACTTCTAAATTTGCTCATCAATAACAACCCAAAAATGTCAAGAGGCTTTTGGTTTACAATTATTTTTGTTACCATTTCTTCTAATTAAATACAAATAGAATTTACCCAAAATAAAGACCCACACATTTAATATACATATTTTTTTAAATTTGTTTAAATATATGTTATGTGAATTTAAATGCCTAACAAATAAATTAGTTTAAAAATATTGAATTTACTCCAAATTTTGATTCAACACACTATATAATGTATCGAATAACTGGAAGACTCTTACGAGCCTAACCATACAATGAGTCATGAGAATGAGGCAGCTCCCTAGCCTAAATTAAAATACAGAAAAAAAAACTTTTGATATATAAAAGAAAACTGAGGATCGTCAAAATTTACTCAGTAAACATAATTCTGAACTACCCGAAATAAATGCAATTTCTCTTAAGAATTTAAATGCAAGGTTAACATGCAAAGCAATTTGCTGCCAACAGTTCCACATCTAAAACATAAAAGCAATTCTTTCAAAAGCATTAAGAAATTATACAACTTGTTTAAGCATCCATGCACAAGCAAAAAGCAGTACTTGTTGCTTGCCTTATACAAATTATAAAACTGTTAGAAATACTGTAGTAATCTTATGACAATTCTTCAAATAAAGTGCTATGCCAGTACAGTACTGTATATATTTCATGACAAAAATATATACTAAAGAAAGGTATTGTATAATTATTTGATTCACTGAATAAGTATACCCTTTGCTGTAATGCAGTAATAAGGCCAGTACTTAAAATTAAAACAATTGCCAAAAAATAAATCCTTGAATACAATGAAATGCTTCTTTCTGGCTGGTGCCTCGGTGGCTCCGTGAGCTACCGAGAGGGTTTCCTCCCAGAAGTTACATAATGTAACCTATCTGTGTATATACTGTGTATGTATGTATGTATATGTATATGTATATGTATGTATGTATGTATATATATATATACTGTGTATATATATATATATATATATATATATATATATATATATATACTGTGTATATATATATATATATATATACTGTGTGTGTATATATATATATATATATATATATATATATATATATATATATATATATATATATATATATATATATATATATATATATATATATATATATATACTGTGTGTGTGTGTATATATATATATATATATATATATATATATATATATATATATATATATATATATATATATATATATATATATATATATACACACACACACAGTATATATATATATATATATATATATATATATATGGTAAAGAAATATATGTTTAACCTCTTTTCTAATTTTATTGGGCAGGAAGGTATCAGCTCAGAGAAAAATAGGTGAGTAATAGTAAAAGACGTTATAGATATTAAATAATAAAATATTAATACAAATTATGCATTCATTAAAGCCTTTGCTATAAATCACAAATTTTTTTGTTATTTATTTTGGCCCAATGTACCAGCCCATCATCCTGTTTTGGTGGTACTGATAGTAATGATGAGGACCATAGTATATCTACCGACATAAAATGAAATTAGAAAGAAATCGGCACTGTTGAGTTGGACAAACCGAAAATCTATTTTCTACTTATGTTGCAAAGACAAACTAAACTAGCCTAACCTAACCTTCCTAGGCCTAATACACGATATCTGAGGCCTAATATAGTATACTGTATATGTGTGCTATACTAGGCCTAGGAATATTTAAGTTAGTTTTTAGCTTCAATTTGTCCCGATTCTATTAAGTGAATAGTACAAAGTTCTACTATCTAACTGCTTAGAGCAGCAATCTTTGTACTATGGTGCACATAGTTACAAAAACTACTATCTAAACAGGAGTATGGGTTGAATGTACAGTATGTGAAATACATGCTTTTACAGACAGGTCTGTGAGCATATTGCTTTACTTTATTCCCATGAATAATTCCAGGTTTGCATTGTATGAATAACTGTATACATACACAGCTAGGTAAATATGCATATTTGCAGTAGCATAAATTTATTCATGTACATGTACACACTTGTACATACAAAGGCAAAAACCAATGTAAACATATGCTGCACTTGTGATCCACATATAATAAAACACGTAAATTAGTAATTTTATGAAAGTGTAATGATAAAAAGCAAATTCAGATGATTAATACAAAAATGCCATGTCATGCATACATAAAGCATTTTTTAACTTGTATGGTAAGTAAAAACTACATACGTACTACTTTATATGAAAAAAATAACTTTTCCCGCACAACTGAATATGTTGGGTCACCCAATTCAGGAAAAGTATACCTAGAGCTGAGAATGAAGCTTTTAATACACACCTTTCTTGGAGCTACTATAGGCCTTTCTGATTTAAAAATATAACCAACTGACTGATCAAAATCACAGAATTTCAAGGCAACACTGAAACATAACAACAATATTTTAGGTAAAAATATTTTGCAAAACTAAATAAAATGGCAATAATGTTCAATTACAAAAAAAAAAGATACTGATTAAAAAGGGAATTACATCACACAGATATAATGTGTCATGCAATTTGAGCGTGTATTGCCCAGTGTATTTCCTAGGAGCACCAATGTCCCAGAACCAGAAATATCCTAGACGTAGCAATTTTTTTCCAGAAGCAGAAATATCCTAGGTGCAGCAATGTCCCAGAAGTAGAAATGTCCCATGAGCAGTAATGTACCAGGGGCAACAATGTTATATGAGCAGTATTTACTCTAAGAGCATCAATGGTCTAAGATCAGCAATGTCTTAAGAGCACCAGAGTAGCAATGTCCCAGGAGCAATGTCCTAAGCACAGTAATGTTCCAGGAGCTGCAATGTCTTTGAATCAGTGTTCTTCTATCAGCAGCACTGTTCCAGGTGCAGCATTGTCCTAGGAGCAGCAAAGTCTCAGGATCAGCAATGTTCTAGAAATCATAGTATCCTAGGAGCAAC
Organism: Procambarus clarkii; assembly: GCF_040958095.1. Lineage (NCBI taxonomy): Eukaryota > Metazoa > Arthropoda > Malacostraca > Decapoda > Cambaridae > Procambarus > Procambarus clarkii. Next base: position 11,226,631 of record NC_091178.1, read on the forward strand.
AATGTCCCAGGATCAGAGATATCTCAAGAGCAGCAACATTTTAGGTGCGGCAATGACCTAGGAGAAGCAATGCCCTGGAAACAGCAACTTTCCAAAAGCTGAAATCTCTCAGAAGCAGGAATGTCCCAAGAGCATAAATTGTTCATGGACAAGCAATGCTTCAGTAGCAGCAAAATGCTAAGAGCATTACTCTCCCAGGAGCATCAATGTTCCAGGAATAGCAGTGCACCAACAGATGTACCAATGTCCTAGAAGCAGCAGAGTCCCAGGAGCAGTAAGTCTAGAGGTACCCCATTTCATTATTGGTCCCAGGCACTTGCATACACTGAATTGGAGTCACTATATTACCTATACTAGGTTAACTGTGGGTCCCAAACAATGTGGTTCCTTTATATTGTCATAGCTGGCACCCAGCTCTTAAAACTAAATGGATAAAATTATGTCTGGTACAAATAGCTTTGTGTGTAAACAGAATGTAGAGATAATAACACACACATATATGGAACTGGCAATTATTAACCTATACATAAAGAAGGATGATCAATTTTCTTGTAAACATGCATATAAAAGATGTATTGATGAAGAATGGTCTAATAGAAGAGACATTTACAAAATCACTGCCATATATATATAGTATCAAAATCTAAGCAAACAATTCTTTTTCAGATTTAGCAAAGCTAAATAGTATTTTTTATTACAAGTAGCCAAAGCCTTAATAGGGCATGAAAGCACATAACCCTCAATCAAATAGACTGGCCAAAGCAAACTACAGTATCTTCTGTTAGTGATCCAACTAAAGATAAATCTTTCAATATAATATCAGCAAGGTTTCAGAAAGTAAGTTTGGAAATAGAAAAACACAAACAATTCCTTAAAATTCAATCAATTAGTTACAAGTCATTAATACTTGCAACTTATTCAGCTGAAACCTACACATACTTTTGTAAACTAGCGGACATTCCTAATACCTAAATCAAATCTTGGTATTTCCCTCTCCTGTTTATCCATTCAGTTTTGTTTGTTTACACAAACTCGATACATCCAAGATGACTACTGTTATACACTTCACAAAATTATACAAAACTTTCAGTATAATTGCAACTCACTGGAATCCCCTGGCCCAAGTTATGATTCAAGGCCGTAATAATAAACTAACTGGGTTTGTAAGTTACTTTTGAATACTGTACAACCTACTATTTCCCCGACCCCATCCTTCAGAAAAGTCCCAGGTATAATTCTATACCATACTATTAATTTCATGTGGATGACCGTCAGAAAAATCAAGATTTAATACATGATTTACATGTCTTAATAAATGATTACTTAGTGCATTAGGAAGACAGCTCACCATCTTGGGATACAGTATACAATACATGAAAGTGGCAGTGGTTTCATGTATTTTCTTGATTATCATTATTTATGTACAGCCAAAGTTTCTTGCTCAATGCTCTTTATCTAGATGTCTTGTAATACTGTACCATAATTCTCTATTTTCCAATTAAAGAGGAACAGTGAAGAACAATGAAAATTAATTTAAAAGCTATTATTTTCCTTATAAACGAACAGTTTATTTTACTTCAGCTGGAGTCTATTTTAGACGTTAACTTCTCTTTGGCTTGCAGCCACTACTCTCTATCTACATAGTGCACCTTTATTACTGCATCACCATAATATTCCATATATAAAATGAATGCAATATTGAACAAAACATCTTGACTGCATTTAGCTTCATGTAAACTCAAACAAAATCCTGACAACTAGAAGATAAAGAAATCAACCAGGACACAACACAGTTATTTTGAAAGTAATTAAATAATTGTTTTTGCTTGTGAAACAAATGCCACACTTTGTTCATGCAATACAGCAAGTGCTTTCCAAAGTTTTAATTTATACATACTGTCTTTATGATAAATATAGTTTTCATGATCTTTATGGCTTGTCAATAGAACTCGGTAATAAATCCAAGCACACAATAACTAGATACTGTACTGTACTTGTTTCCATGTGATACCATATGCATCATACAGAAGTGAGGTAAGGTAATTATCAGGAGAAAGCACTAAGCCAGTATGACTATATAGCCCTTAGAAGTGATATGAGGATAAGGAGCTGGGATAGAACGGAGGCAAGGAATGGTGCCCAACCACTTGGACAGTCAGGGATTAAATTCCGTCTCACATGAAGCGAGACTTGTCACTCTACCATCCTCTCCAAGTGGTTGCGTGTATCATACAGAGATGCAAGCTTATTTTGTATCCTTTACATGTATCACTGTTATTTACTTGAATATGCAAAGACATTAAATGTGGTGCCAATATATTTACTTATAACTAAACTTGTCAATCAAGTGTCAACACAAGTATTTAATGTACAGCACATCATTAAAGTTGCTAAATGATAAGATGATCAAACTACCTCAGGTAATTTGGTTTTATATAAGTTTTGTCGGTATTTACAATTTTGTAATTTCGTTCAACAGGTTTTATCTAATATAGTGCTAGCTATATTCACCTTTATCTTATATAATGTTATTTATAATTATCCAAATTTATAGTAATTTAATTTTAAATTACTGACTGTAGTCTAATGAAATACACAGAATGAAGAGTATAACAAATGTCTTCACAGTAGTACCAATAACTAAGATATTTAGTCATTCCTTATTTATTCCTGAAGAATACTTTGTTACAAAGTAAATTATAATGACAAATAAAAATTACTGCACATAAACAGTTTAAAAAAGAAAGTCTGAATCGAATAACAAATTAAAATCACTTCACTGTGAATGGATACAATAACATAATAGTGATTCCTTTTCCATGTTAAGGAAGTTTATAAAAGATACTCCTAGCCATCTGTGGTAGTTGCACAAACTTTTGCAACATACTTGAGCTTGCATAACTAACTTAATCAGAGTAAACAAAATATGACTACTGGAGAGAATATTATGAATAAGATCTACGTATGCGAGTTTTACCTCTGATTTTGTTAAAGCTTAATTTACATTCCATATTATAAAGCTAAGATATCACAACTGCAATTGTCCATTACAATACAAATTCATGCAATTTATGAAAGTAAAAAAAATTAGTTAGAAATGACAACCTCATAAATACAACTTAATTCCTTGTATAAATTATAATTTGCATTAGTGAATAACAATACTTCAAATATTATTGCAAGACAAAGAGGCATTATGAGTATTTTGATTTCAATCATTGCTTTTAAAAACAAGCTACAAACTTTTAAGTAACAAGCTGCATTTATAACAATAAAAAACATATCACATTCATCATGAAATTATCCTTGCAAATATTAGTGACATTTACACTATCTGTTCTAATACAGTACTGGATTGAAGGAATCTGCAGTAAATTCCGTGAGTATTAACCATTCACACCATTTCCTCGACCACGTTACATAAAAACTGCAGCTACCAGTGCAAAGGAACACAAATCTTGATTATCTTGCAACCCTGTTATCAAGACCCTTAATTCTCAAGGATTTGGTTTACCATAAATATTATAATTATCATCATGAAACAGTAAGTGTTTTTGTGTTTCAGTTACAAAAATTCACGGAACATCCAACAGTTCATGAATTTAGGATAATATAATTTGAAGTTTAACCAAACCCAAGACAACTTTATGTAAAATTACATTTTAAGCTTAATGCCCGCAGTATCCAGAACTGTCAGTATAAGGCAGACAAAAATTATCTACAATCATACCCATGTTCACCCAGTTGGAAAATATTTCATTCTAGATGAAAGATACACCGAGAACAGCCAAAGAAAAGTTCAACATTTTCTTATCTTCAATTACAGCTTTTCTTTCAGTGCCACTGCTAGGGTCTTGACCTGTTCATTAGAATGAGTGGCGAGTTCCTCGACAGCTGCTCGCATGTCATCAGTTTTGACAGATTCCAAGGCAGGCTCTGAAATAAGTACAGAAGATAAATAAAGGTTTTATTTTTAAAAACAAAACCTGCAAGTAATCTTTTCTACAATCTAGATATTTTTCAACCATAGGCAATCAACACACAATATGATATGCAGTATTCTCAAATTAAAATTATTAGTCTTCTGTCCCTCTTCCTGGGTGGAACTTCCATTCCCTACAACTTTTGAAGTATTAGTGTTCAATCCCTGATGGCCCAAATGGTTGGGCACTATTCCTTCACTCCATCCTCATGTTGTCCAACCACTTGGGCTGGACGGTAGAGCGACGGTCTCGCTTCATGCAGGTTGGCATTTAATTACCGACTGTCCAAGTAGTTGGGCACCATTCCTTTCCCCGTCCCATCCCAAATCCTTATCCTGACCCCATTCCAAGTGCAATGGCTTAGCACGTTCCCTCGATAATTCCTTCCCTCCATCTTTATATCTGTACCCACCAAGTGGGTACAATAATATAAGTAATACTGTACTGGCATAGCACTTTCTCCTCATAATTACATCACTGGGTGGAAGTGTGGGTGTAGAAATGCAGTGAATGGTAGGGTCAGAGGGTGGTATGGGAACTGGTTTGGGATGTTGCTGGGCAGGTGATGGGTACATGGGATCTATACCTGTTGTACAAGTCATTTGAGGCTCTGAGGATCCACGTACCTCTGACCAGGCCTCCAGGTTTGTGGTCTAGTCAACCAGGCGGTTCTAGGGATAACACCTATAGGCTTTACCTACAAATGATGTTTAGGGCCTGTGATAGTGGTCTTTCGCAATTTTTGATGAATATAGAATTCCAGGAATCAGGTTTTGTTGTGAAGTGCATAAGTATGATGTCATTGGTTACTTATAAGTCCAATGGGGTTAGGTGTGACATCTAATATATGATTCCAAGTTGGTATCAACATATAATAATAACTGCATTATTCTGAGGATCAATGTAGCACCAGATTGGTACTACAATTTTCCATTTCACAGCAAATTTGTAAGTTTTAAGTGGTAATTTGTGAATGACTGATCACAAATTGCTTCCCAAGATACTTTCTGATACAGTATCACAGTTTTTGCAACATTCTTATATTTTAGGTGTTGCAAAGGAAAACAATACAGGAAAAGAAAGGCATGCATATTAATAGTGGTCCTCATTCATTGGTTATACCATTCACACTATATAGTATCACAGATAAACAAGCATCAATGGTTTGGGCACTTAAACATTATAAGCAAATAACATACCATTAGCTGAGAGTGCAGTCATCATCGACAATACATTGGACATTATCTCGGGTGGCAAATACGGATTCTTCAGTACAAACGTCACCACCTCTGGTAATTTGGTCTTCTCCACCACATTTCCAGTGACAACTGTACCAAACACAAGTACAAGAGCAAGGGCAGCTTCATTAACCATGACAGCATGCTCTGATCCCAACATGAGCACTAGTGGGGCAACACAGCCAGCAGATGCCAGTGACGTGATGACCGACGAGTCCCCTCCACAGTTCTTGATGATCCATGCTAGAAGTCGGCTGGATTCTCCCTGCACACCGGGGTGATCAGTGGTGCCACACCAGCCAACTAACCGACCTACTACCTCACTACTGCTACCCACCTGTAAATAAGAAATCAGGAACTTTATAATACTGTACATCCTTAATTATAATACTATACTACTAACAATAATAATAGAAAAAAAACAAGAATACAATTACAGTACTGTACTGAATAACTGAATACACAAAAACAATGCTAATCTTCTCTCTGTTGTACTTTTTGCTGCTTAACAATACATCTCTCAAACTTTAAACTTTTTTGAGCTATACCACTCCATTGCTCTCTCAGGCAAGAACTGTATGGTCATCTATTTAAAAGTAAGGAATTTATATACAAAAGCAAAAAAAAAAAATACCAAAATAAATATGTACAATGATGATCTTTATGTTGGTCTGGTAAGTGCAGTCATTGTCTTATGATGATGGCAACAAGGTGATGAAATCTGAATCCAAATTATTTTGGGATTTCCCATGACTGCTAAGAGATACATACCATTGAGCTATTGGAACCATATTGACAATGTTGATATTCTAACACTGGGACAAAATGCAGATCTTCTACAACGGTGACCACAGTGCACTCGAGTACCAATACATATCAATAACCACACTTTAAGGGTCAAGGTAGACAGGTTTAGATTAGAGCACACATACATCATGTTGTTCAAGTCTCCTCTACATACTTTGGGTCAGACTGCAGGTTCTGGTATCTAATATAGACTATAGTATAATTCTCCCCGTGTTGATGTCCCCAATGACTCGTTATGGGGATTGCCATAACAATGTATGGTGGCATTTTGTAGAGTTCTGTATAGTTCTTTTTGACCCTGAAGATCATCAATGCTCAGCATCTGATTTGATTGGTGCTTATTTCAGACACCAGAGCAGCATCCTTTTCCCTACCAAAGATGGGGTTAGTTTGGGAACCATCCCATTTTTGTAGAAATGATGCCTCTCTTATCAGGATCTTGAGCGTCTCATCAGGCATCTTAATTTTCTTTGCACTGTATAAATCCCCTGCACCCTCATCTTATCAGTAATATGAGCTGGCCTAGCAAGAGCACCAGTGTTATCTCCATTAAATATTCCTCTCATTAAAGGGCTGTTTAGATAGGATTCGAGTGTCTGAGGACTTCACACTCGAGGTTTATTTCTGGGCTGGATGTTCAGATATCTGGGAATACAAATCACCACCTTCCCCAGTAACTTCCTCTAGCCATATTCTGAAGCACATGGAAGTTTAATCACTTGCACTTGCTATTCCTTTTAGTTTTTCTTTTCTTCCTAGGTACTCTTGCCCAAGGGAGCAACATGGAGCAACAGAGAGATACAATTCAGAAACAAGGCTTTGCATATTAATGAAAAGCTCCATCCTGAGCAAGACACTCAGCTGATCTTGTTCCCTCCTTTCTGTCATCGATTTTGCCTGTGCTTTATAAATGTTCTTATTAGATGTAATCTGAGGCAGGAAGTGTCTGAGTGTCTCCATGTGTCACTTGACAGTGGTAAGAGGGAAGTGGTCAGGCAGATAGGTTAGCTCCTTGGTGGTCATTTGAATGATGAATAGTGCTTGGAAGGGATTTGAGAATAGTTGACAGAGTCTTCTCGATGTCATTCTGGAAGTACTGACAAATTTTCCAGAGTTTTCTGTACAACAGTGACCCAAAATAAGACTCATCTTCTCTAAAGGCATTTTTATCCCATCTAATCATTTTCAACTTACTTTCTTAGCATCTATTTGCTTTACAAAATAATCTTACTCCTACAGTATTATTTTCACTATCTTTAAGAATTAGTATCATTCCAAAACTTAACTCATCTTGTCTCTTTTTTCCAGCATTATTCCTTTACATTATTTACCTGTTATACAAAAATCACATGAATGTTTAACAATCAACCTACATTATTCCTATCTTTGTATTGTCTCTCTCTTTTACTTCACATTTTATTTATCAATAGATATGATAAATATGCCAAATATGCTCTTATGCCATTCTTGTATTCTTTCTCTACATTAACACTTTATATAGAATTTGTTATCAGTTTCTCACCTTAAGAGCAGCTTCAGTTTGTCCATCAATGATCATACGTAGAGTAGCCAAAAGTTTAAAAACAACTGGGAAAGTCTCAATTGCTGTTGCCATGGGAAGAAGAACATCAAGAGCACCCTGAAAAAATTTTACTAAATAATTATACAGAATATCCATTGATTAATTATCTACTGCATTTCTTGGAACATACAGGTATCTTTAAACTCTCTTTCCTTACAATGTTTTCCTGTCATATCTAAGGAAACCCTTCCCCACTCTATGAATAGATTAATGATGAATTAAATATCTATATACAATGTAATCATTTCCAAAAAGTATCCTCATATACAGTATGTTTAAGAATCTCTTACACTGCAGGGAATAATTCATAATAATGTGGCTAAAACAAATACCTCAACCCACAAATACAAAGTGAAATTAAAATAATGACATTTAGAAATGCCATTATTTTAATTTCATGTGGCAAATCCTTATCCTGATCCCTTCCAAGTGCTATATAGTCATCTATATATAATGGCTTGGTGCTTTCTCCTGATGACTCCCACCCATTCTTTGTGACCTCTTTATCCAGTCATGACATAGCAAGAGTGACAGATAATTACATTATAAGGCAAGAGGGAAGGTGAGCTGAAATGAGATAAAAGATAAGTGGAGAAGTAAAGCATGAAAACCAAGATAACATAAGAATAAAGAATCTGCAGAAGGCCTAATGGTGGGTGAACTAAGCAAGCAAGGGTAAGAGAAACATGAAAAGGAAAAGTGTGAAATACAACAGAGAATCAAAACACACACACAAAGAAATCAAAACAAAAGGAATAACAGGAGAGTACAAATAGCTAAGCTAGATCATGCCTGCTAAGAAGATTAGAGCATTTAACTATATACTGAGAAATGCAAGAGTTTACAGCAACAAAACCAGGACTAATATTCACTTAGGTCATATTGTGTAAGAGCCAATTCATCAAGATACCATCTATGGATAGTAGCCAGGAAAGATTATTTTGGAAGAAGATCAAGATACAGGATGACTAGAATCCATAACATGGCAGATGAGATCACTGTTCATATCAGAAGTTTAACACTTCCTTTGCATTCTTTAACTCTGCCACTAAGAGTTTCACTAACATATTGGAGAGGACAAAAGAAACAGGAAATGCTGTCATGACTCTGTAGGGGTCCAGGATGAACCAAAATGTTGTCATTTTAATTATGTGTGCGAGTTGAATTATTTTAAATTGAAGATTGTTGAATTTTCATAAAATTTATAAGCATCATACAGTATTAAAATATTAATCATTGTATTTCTTATTTTTGTTAAGCCTGCTTACTTTAAGTGCCGAGCTACACTATATATAAATCTCAGCACTTGATCTTGAGTCTAAACACTATCACCCATCCAACCTCTGGATTTTCCTTTCTCAAGTGGGTGGCTATGAGCACCTATTATGAGGGGTAGCCCTAGACATTCCACACACCTTCTAATGTTGAAAATTTGTAAAGGGACAAGAAAAATATTTATAAAAGAATATTGCTCTTGTGGCTATCATGTAAGGAAAGTATAAAACAAAATATTATGATAAAGGTCATATATACATACTTGATTTACCAACACTGGTTTGTTCTCCTTGGCAATACTGAGATTGCGAAGGGCTGAGAGAAGAGCGTGCTGTAGGCGTATGTCTCCTTCTCCTGAATTGTGGCTAGACAGAACTTTGAGCAGCTTTTCAGCAATTCCACTTTCTACCATTTGAATGCAGTGAGCATCTGTATGGGTACATAAAATCATGCAAAAACTGTCCTTTTTATTCCATACACTAATTATCAGTCTGGCAGCAAGACATGTAAATATCTTCTTCAGGCCTCACAGTCACTAAAAGGTCAGATGACCAATAATGAGAAAAAATGGATTCAAACAAGAGAAACTGAGATTAAGAAAATAAATAGGCAAAAACTAGTTCAGAGTAGGGTTGCCCATCTGTGGAACATTAAGAATCACCAGTGAAAGTAACTCAAGTGAAATGTTTCAAGTATTTAGCTATCCATATTTCTCTCGGTGAAATGTAGATGACTATAAATACATGAGTGAGTGTGAGTAACTAAGTACATAAGTGACTGGATATAAATAGCAGCCGACTCTCATGGGCCAACAGGCCTTCTGTGATACTTTTATTGGACCACTAGGCACCAGGAAATTGGATTGATTAAAAAACTACAAAATCCTTACATAAATCTAAAAGTTACTTTATTTGAAACTTAAATCCTACAGCAACTAACAAACTGCTTCTTCAGACAAACAACAGAGCATGCCCAGTACTCACCACTTCGTGCAAAATTCCCCATAGCAAGAGCTCCAGCAATCTGTAAGTCTTCTAAGTCTGAAGTAAGCCAGTCTAACAGCTCCTGGTATACAGAACCAGAGCCATTGCTGTACACAATACCCATACTTTCATCTGCACAAGTAAAGAAAAGTACATAAGCAACAGTAGTCTTGACATTTATACATTTGGATAAACACAACCACTGTACTATAACAAATCTTAAGCTATTGCTGTGACCAATGCTTAGTGCTGATATAACCTTACAGAAACATGCAAATATGTATTCTATACAAAACCATCATTTACCCTAAAAGAAAATTCAATTTTTTTTTTGGAAAACTAAATCAAACTGTTGTAAATACTTGAAGAAAGAATAGATCTGAAACCAATCAGTGAAGGTTTTTGAGATTGTACACTATTAAATTAAAAATATAAATTATCAGCATCACAAATACATGCATGTCTTCCTGAAGCTATATTTGCCGAAACTGTTCAATGCTAATAGATCTTATTAGTTGTGGAAATTCTGTTTGACCTACACAGGACCAGAGCCAGAACCTGGCTCCTTTAAAAAATGCACAGGGAATGAGTAACAATTCGCCAACCCACCGGGAAAGCATCCAGAAAGTCAGTGAAGCTTTACAGACAACGGGAGATTCACAGAAAACGAAGCCCCAAGGTGGACTTCTTCATGTTGGTATGGAACCAGTATCTTCCCTCATATATGGCTCCATTTCCTGATTGAAAGGCTCTCGCAGTGGACACTTTTTGGCTGGACTGGTTGAGGTGAGGGTGCCTTTACCTCTTCCCCTCGATTCAATTATTGCTCCAGATTCTTTACAGACTGGAGTCATTCTTGAGAGGGTGATCCTTCTGTTTCGTTGGTGGCCAGCTCAGCTTGGGTTTCTGGCTCTTCTGGCCCACTGTTCAGACCCAGGCATTTTTCAGCGGATCAACCCAGCAATGTACCTCATTGGTTTGACCTTCTCCTTGTCCCTTCACATCTGAACTTTGATGCAGGCCTATCACTGATTTTATGGCACACAGGTGACTGAGTTATTGGTGTCTTACCTATGTTTGTCGTCCAGGTGGCAATATGAAGTGCTTGGCACTTCTTTCGCCTATTTCGTCTATCTGATGTATTTCTTCAGTTTCAATTTGTGTGGTGTTATCTTTTGTTTCATGGTTATTTCTTGATCGGCATCTTATGTCTAATACTACTGCCTCTTCTATCATTTGGCATTGGTGGAGCCACTATTGCTTGTGTACATCGATATTACTGGAGATCCCATCCCACAAATTGCCTCGGGTGTTTTTTAACCTCCAGCCTGATCATGGTATGATCATGCTCTTCTTGACCATGATGCTTCACAGTCTTAGACTTTCTCTTCTACCCTAGGTTAATGTCTGCCCCTTCGGTACAGGATACCTTTCTTAAGGTTCTTTTCTTGTTGGCTCTTACCTCCAGTCATTGGAGTGGGGAGGTTCATGATCTCCTGGGATGGGGGTTTCTCTCAACCCCCAAACTCCTGGGGTTTTGGGGAGGGGGAGGTTTTGGTTGGTACATGAATAAAGGGACCCAAGTGGAAACTACGGTAAGTATAATACTACAGTACCCAAATAAACAACAGAGATTAGACAAAAGAATTAGTCTTGGTAATAAAGAAATGGCACCAATGGAACTGAAATGGTTGATATGGATTCCATACACAGCTTCAAAAGATAAAAAAAACAGTCCAAAATGTTTAAGAATATTAGTTACAAACTGGAATAAAGTGACCGCTGCCTTTAGTGTGTCGACAGACATTGTCAAGCTGAGGGAGGAAACCAGACCAAGGAACAGGTCAAGAAATGCAAGAGACCATGCAGTGGTAGACTACAGGAAGACAAAACACCTCTTGGGAAACTTCCTTTATCAGGTTTAAGTAGAGTTAATGGGTGACTAGCTGCTTACAGCAGTGGAGGAGTTGATGGCATTAGGCTGACTCATATGAAGTATTTGTCAGCAGCATCATAGACACTTAATTGGTCCACTAAAAAGGCACAAAACACAGAACCCTCTAGTAGTTAAAAAAGAGGATAATGCCTGTGGGTACTGGCTGACTGCACCTTCAATCCACTAAACACCAGATATGCTATGAAAATTTAGCGTATCTCCAGATATGCTCTTCAGAGGTGAAGACATGGATAAATTCTAAGCATTACTGCCTCTTCACAGATATTATTCTGAACACAGAATATTTCCATTTCCTCAAGACAAGAGCAAGTGAATAAACACCATGTTCTGAGAAGTGTTGGCTATGAGAAGATTGCCTTGTCACACAGGTACTTATTTGTCCAAGCAGAAAAATAACAAAGGCACAAAATAAATGCAGGTTTACATACCTCCTACCAATATAAGGACAATAAGGTCTGTGGCTGTCTTGATTATAGGTGGAGAGAGATCAGAACTTGGATTGTTACGGTGACGTCTTACCACTTCTACTACTGCTTCACACACCCCACCCTGGGCCACCTGGGTTTTCACACATTCTGAGAAACACAACGGACGTTAGTAAATACAAATATATATAAAATTACCTTATTAACACTAATGTGGCTATGGCTTATATTGCAGTCCTGAAACCAATATTAGATACCCACGGGGAAAATGGCACATTAGAGAAAATAAAATGCAGACAAATTAACTTAACTCATACTGAATGTGACTAAGAAGTTGAGGTTTCCTAAAATGCTTGAATGCTGCACATTTTGTTCACTACACTAGGATGACTCAAATTGAATTCATGGTATACTTCTAATTTAAGGCACAAACAACACAGATCCAAGTTAAAACCATATTTGACTAACCTACTTCACCTACTTTTGCAAGATTTCTTTAGTTGTAAACACTGTAACTTCCAAATATTATAATTTATCATATGCTCCATATGTACTATATTTACAATAAAATCTTCAATACTTGTGATGTTACATTCTCAAAGACCTTGCAAAAGCCTGTAACATAACTGTTAGATTATTAGAAAAAATTAGACAGGTTCCAATACTTGAAGAAAGGGCATATATATAGATGCAAATATTTTTTTCCACTTCATTAACAGTAACACAGCTTAATTTACAGTACTGTAAACAATACAGTACTAATTTTTGTTAATACTGTATTCTATGCTTTAAGCATAAATGCTAACAATTAAAATATCAAGTGTTGAGGAAATTTAAATGCCAAGATCCATCAAAGACACCATGTGATGAGCCACCAAAGGCTCATCACATGCTAGGCCCTAGTCGACACTGAACTGTGACAACTTATACAATGGTCTAGATATACTATATATGAACTGGGGAAGAGTGAAGAGCAGAGCTCAATTACACCAAGGACTACTGTTGCTATGACAAAGAACTTATCAAAACTCTAAATGCCTCCTTCAAGAGATTATTTGCAACACAAGGATAACCAATTAAAGCTATGCAAACTATAAAGCAAACTGCAATAGCCATAAAAGGAAGGGGGGGGGGCCTTTGACAAGCCGGATTCCTGTCCTAATCGATGCCACTAGAAAGACGGTGACCCATAGGTCAATTCAGGCATTTTGGTCACACTACAGGGTCAGAGGGGCTGGCTAACCAGGACACCCAAACATACAGCGTACTTGTTAAAGCCAGGACCAAAAGTGTAAGATTAGGAGCAAATTTTATTTCTGAGCAGGACTAATTCAGTTGCACTACAAGCCAACTGAACATTATAAAAACAAAGATTAAGAGTGGCTTAATCATGCAGAACAATGCTTGGCTGTCTCACAAAAACCAGGGTGAAGTCACCAAGTAAGTGACCCCTCCAGTTGTCTGTAAAGCTTCTATGACTTTCCGGATGCTTTCCCAGTGTGGTGGTGAATTTTCACTCACTCTGTGTTTCTGTGAGGTGGAGAGGGAGGGTGCCAGGTTCTGGCTCTGGTCCCTGGTAGGCCCAAGCAGAACTATAGCTTCTGGGGCACCAGGGGGCTTCCCCAGAAAGGGTTCCAAAACAACCCAGTGTTCAAGCCTATCTATTACCTTCTTTTACTATTACTCACCCCATTTCTCAAGGCTGATGCCTCCTCACCCCATAAAAGATAGAACAAATGTAATGATAAAAGATACCAAATAACTCAAATTGCAATTTACTGACAACTGGATGAGACAAATGTTGCTCTATATACTGTAATCAATAACACAAATACTGGAAAAATCATGAAAAAAAGGAACAGTATAACTTTCTTCATAAAAATAAGAACACTGCATGCAGTAATAATGACATTTCTAATGCTACCTGTCTCAGCCAAGTTTGTCACAAGTTCAAGGCATGTTTCTGTAACCTCAGGAGATTCATTTATTCTTAAAACACGCACCAATTGTGGTGTGATGTCCCTCGACACCACCAGACCACGTCCCACCTCTGCAAGAAGAAATAACTGGATTAATAATTTAAAGTTTTGTACAGTTCTAGTTAAACAAAAAATATAAATAATTTAAATCCAAACACTATAAGTACTATTAACATCATTAGTTCTCCCTTGAAATTAGTTTGCACAAGAACAATTAAGCAAGGCATCTATAACTTCTTATGTCAGCTGATCTTAACAGAAATGTCATTAAACAGCACCAATAATAAATACATTGTAATGCATAACAAATTAACAAATTTATTATTAAAATAACCTTAAAAAGCATACAAAGCTGAAATTATTTGTAGAATTTGACATTACTCATTCATCAAGAAAAACATTTTAAGACAAATAAAATAGTCATTCATATGGAAACAAAACAGAAAAGGAAGAATAAGAAAGAGATTGAGGGATGAACGAAAGTGAGGGAAGATGCCAACATGAGATCATACCCAGAGTAAACTAATATCTAATCTAGTTGCTTAGCAGCAAAAATATTCATAAGGATGTTGTGAACAATTTTGTTGTTATTGTTATGCATGTTCAATCCACAGCTTATAAATCCAATTGCAGGTGAAATATATATAACTTGTCAATGTCTTAAAAATTCATTGGCAAAGCATAATCAGAATCTAAAAATTAATTTGAAAAGTACTAGCCCAGTCATTGACAGTTCACTGCTAAAAAAAAAATGCAGCATTAATAGTAATGAAATGTCCTTTTCTTATGTATCTTTCCAGTGGCTTCCCAAAGCTACTTGCCTAGATTGGTTCAAGCTAAAAGCACCCCACCTTGCCAAATGAATCATAAGTACCTATTGGGAACCAGGACCAGAATCTGGCTCTCTCAATAGAGGCAGTGAAGCCTGAGGATACAAGAATTCCTGGGTGTTACTTGGTTTTATCAGCCCATCCTCCTAAGGTTTCCCAACGTCAAGAAAACAGTAAAATTAATGTGACCTTTCCTAACCTATGAGAGGACCCAAAACAGAAAACAGGACAGTACATCACTTTCACGAGCCGCTTCCATTTTCTAGTACGACAATTTCTGGTCTTGTGTAATGCATACGAGCGAAAAGTGATGTTCTTCGTAGAAGAGGTTGGGTTTCTTGTATGCTGATACTTGCCCTTTACATCTCTTGCCTCCTGCCATTTTGAGGCAGCTTCTCTCTATGTTCCTTTTGTTTTCACCCCAGTCGGCCGAGCGGACAGCACGCTGGACTTGTGATCCTGTGGTCCCGGGGTCGATCCCGGGCGCCGGCGAGAAACAATGGGCAGAGTTTCTTTCACCCTATGCCCCTGTTACCTAGCAGTAAAATAGGTACCTGGGTGTTAGTCAGCTGTCATGGGCTGCTTCCTGGGGGTGGAGGCCTGGTCGAGGACCGGGCCGCGGGGACACTAAAAACCCCGAAATCATCTCAAGATAACCTCAAGATAACCCCTGCCATGTCCCACTCTTGGTTCTGTAGCAGCAGTGGCTTTGTAAGTTTGCCATCGGCTTGCTGCTGTTGGATGCATCGGGTTCTTGTGGGATTGCCAGATTTTCAGCAGTTGATGCGCAGGAGGGAGCTTTAGATGCACTGTTTCCTGGAAGTGGCTGAGACGGAGGTTTTGCTTAAGTAGTTCGCTACCCCTGGTGTGGGTATATTTCCATTAAGCTCACTTGGCAATGGTATTTTTGCTTCACTTCAGCAGTGTTCTCAGTGCTGGCTTTTTGGGGTTCACAGACTCGTGGTCTAGGTACATTATCAATGTGACACAGGACCCTATGAGGATGAATAAATATAAAATAACATGCAGCAAATCCAAAATATGATATGGATAATTTGCTTAATATTTTTGTTGTCCTTTTCATATTGTAATCAAGCATTTCCAAAAGAAAAACTTTTATAAAAATTGTATAAAATGGTTAACTGTATTACAGTTTATCTCACTGAAGTCGTTGGCACACATAATACATTTACTTCTTTAACAAAACATTTATCCTCCATATTTAATTTAATACATAGCTATGTAATAAATTATGGTTACTGTATGGTTGGTTAGAATATTCACTCAAAAGCTAAGCCCCTGCGTTTAGTATTCCAGCTTCTAGTCTTGATTATCACTTATCAGTTACTGAACCTTCTCACGATTTCACCCCTTTGAACCTCAACAATATCAGTCTAGCTCATGTAGGATAAGGTCACAGATTTGCCTTGGAAAAAGGATATATTGCATAAGCTTTACACATTCCTTATTGTGTCTGCATACCCTGGTCATGTCTCAAGCCAATCTATCCATTGTAGATTATTGCAACAGAATAAACTAAGCCAATGGTATTTACTTTATTAATCAATTTAAATATTCATGTTAGCTCATTATTAAACCCATACCAGTATAATCCCTTAATAGTAATTTATATACTTTAAATATTGTTACAAAGCTTCCGATATGAATATATATATATAGATTCAGAAGGTCAATATCTCATTACTTTGCAATAGTTAAACAGAACAGATAAAATATGTATTGCCTGAATACTAAGTGAATGTGACAACACACGATGCTCAAACATTACCTGTGTCTGCCATGCAGGTGAGTGAGAGAAGAACATGAGTTGGTATGTCTTCATCCTCAGCAAATTTATCAAGGTACTCACACAAGACATCTACCAGCTCAGCTTCCATAGACTGATCCTGTCAAAATATTAAATAAATAAACACTGATATTCATTTTGTTTTCAAAATATGCAAACAAAATGTATAGTATATCCATAATGCATAGATGCCTATGTTATTGGATCAAGGATAATGAATAGATTCTTTATTCCTTTATTACCACACCCAACTTCTCACTGATGTGGTAATGCATCATCCCAGAGAACAATGAACAATGTAACAAAAGAAATTATTTATTATATACCACTTACACTATACGGTGTCAAGAGATAAACAAGCAATTCAACACTACGGCAAGCCACTCCTACACAAGACCAGGTGTACAATGCTTCTCCTAAATTTTCATATGCAGAACAAAAATATATTAACTTCCTTCTTACAAACCACTTCCAACCAGCATAGTCCTTTACTATATTCTGTGCATAACTCCTCTATAATATTCACATAATGAAAACTTATTAAGTTTTAAAACAGGCACAAGGAAGCTTTTTTTTAGTAAGAATGGAAGTGAGAAATTTTAAGTAATTGTTAACTAACCTGGACTGTATCATAGGAATTCAGAAGATTCAGAAGGAAGCCTGTGGCTACGAGGCGCAGTTGGTGATCATCGGCAGTATTGGGAAGGTTCGCTGCACGCTGAAGGAGACTAAGTAATTGACTTGCACCACCAGATTCCATTACACTGACACGGCCACCATCTGGAAGGAACACTGTAGTCAAGGAAATATTTTAACAAATTATTAGATCAAATTTAAAACCATCACTTGGTACCTCTGTAATGCTAATCCCTTCATATAAATGAAATAAAAAAAAATTGTGCACAGATAAATTCATGCTGCCAAAATTTTTAAAACTATCCTTTCCTTGTATCAGCAGTTACATTAGCAATACTCCCCATCATGCATATCAGCAAGTTATCTAATGGAAAATGGTAATAAACCTAAAAACAAAGCATTCCTACTAGAGTGCAGCTGTGAACAGCATATCTATGTTTTATAGAATAGCCACCAGAGTGGAAGGAAAGAACATCCCTTCAACAAGCAACAAACATAGGCTGAAAAGACATTTCCATAAATTGCCACAAGGGCAAACAGTTAATCAAATGTGGCCAAGATTCTTTAGGTACAATAATGTTTAGGTTAAGAGTTGCATTTCTATGAAGGCCCTCTCAGCTACCCAAGATACATGCTATTGAACCGTACATGGTTTAATAATTTTATGAGCCCCTACAGAAGACCTGAATTTGGCTGATTCAATTGAGCCAAGGAAGTCTGGGAATCTAGGATCATCACAGTACCTGAGAAAAAACAGAAAGGCAAGAGTGCACTAGAACAAACAATTGCATGGAAAATATTGGCAACACAGTCCCTAACTATGTTTGGGACAGTGAATTATGTAAGCAATCTTTACTCGAGTTGAACTATTAGTCTGTTACTCATGCACATTACCAGGTGGCAGCACCAGCCACTAGTGGTCTTCTGATGCCACGTCCACTCATTCTCGCACTTGGTGTCCTGTTGACAAGAGCCTCTTTTGCTGGCATCTTTTTTTCATCCACCCCTTTGTTAAATATCTCCAGTGTTCTTAAAATGGCCACCACATTCACCTCTGGAATCTGTGGTGTTTAAACTGTGTTCTTTCCTTTCTGTTTTTTGTTTTTTTGGGAGTATTTCTTCTCTGAACTTATTTCTGAAAGTAGTCTTTTTGTTGGTTCTTGCTTAGTTTTTCTTTTCTTTTCATCCAGACTTTCCATTTCTTAATTTCCTAAATTTTGCATCTTTTGTGGTGGATAACAAGTTTGGCCTTCTGGAGGGAGTTCATGGTGACTGATGCTTGATTTGTTCAACCTGAGGTACACCACATAGTCTTATGATAGTTCTCTGTCACGAATTGCATGCCACGCAGGATTTTCATTTGAAAATGCTTTTGGCTGACCTTGTGTCCCTCTTCCCTTAATACATGATACAGTTGTCTTGGGCAGTCTGGCATGTGGCCAAGTCAGTTGCCTGCCTTTCCTCATGTGCATGATGTTGATTGCATGAGAGCAAGATTGAGTGTATATGTGTGTACCACCTCTGGTAACATTGTTAGGATCCCCAACCAACCTTGGAGAAGAAAAGAAAATGCATCCAAGAAAACCTTAGTTTTTCCCTAGATATTTTTGTATTATTTTCTTCTGCAACCCACATTTTTCAATTAACAATTTCTTAATTTAATTAGTAAAACTGTGTTACAGCTTACAAGAAAAAGACACACATCACCCTATTATTCATTCTACTACTGTATATGCAAAATATTTTAGATGCTGTATATAAATATTTATCTATGCAATAATATACCAGCAAGAAGATTTTTGTTTTAATTTTTACAAACTTCAACTGACAAAGTGAAATTGAAACTTGTTAAACAAGTGTTCTTAAAGAACATGAATACAATACAATACTAAGTAAAAAGTTTCAGAACTAAGGATTACTACAACCACTCCTTCCCAAATACCATTATCAACACCATGCCATTTAATAGCACCAACTTCAATTTGTCAAGCTTCCTTACACTAAAGCCAAGACATTACAGGTATTTTAATCATGTACGTTCTAAGTACTCTACATGCACTAGGGCAGGTAGCTAAAATATGGGAAAGAGCTGCAGGTACTGAGAAGGTTATGAAATGTAGCAGAGGAAAAGAAATGAATGAGTAGAAAATTTCTCAATAGAACATTGTGAAGTTTTACTTTGCCTGGAGGAGGACAGACATGGTGAATGAAGCATGGATTAAATTATGAACAGCACACATCTGGATACGAGACCTGGCCAGGGAAGACTGATTGAGCACCAATCCTGAATTGTCTGCCTTGGTCACTCAGCAGTAATTAGGAAGGTGGTTGTAAACAAACTGATGGGTTGTGTTCCAGAGAAATAAAGTAAGGTAAGACTTAATATAATATATAAGAAGAGAAAGCTCTAAACCTGCTAACAGTAAGTCAAAGTCATCAACTCTTATGTCCACCTGTGTAAAAAGTGGTAGGGAATAAGGCTAGATGATATCAGTTTGTTAAAAGGCATGGATGTTTGATATTTGTCTTAAATTTTAATGACGACTCATAAGAAGTACTTTATATTTATATGAAGCACTTCTTTATTTATATTTATTTTACATATTTTTATCTTTGCAATGTTAATATGAATCTGTATCTAAACAGTTCAGTGTTGACACAATTTAAGATGAAAGCTCTACTGAGAGACTGCTTTTGTCTACACACTTCCATTAATTTGATCTGTTTCCACACAAACTGTAATACAAGTCATACTTGTAGCAAAAGTCATATTCAAGCTGTAACCACCAAATTAGTTTAATGAGCTTGGTTGCTTGCTACATTCATATTTTGCTTGCTGCAATTGTGTTTTGCTTAACACATTTTATTGTGATAAAGTCACACAATGTATTTGCTATATCCTATTTGTACTCTTCTGCTCTTTTCAATTCCAGCTGATATTTATTTTCTGATGTGAGTGTGTTAGGGTTATTTCTTAATACTTAACATTATGATAACCATTTTATTTATACTGCTTTGTTTATCTCCAATTCCTCCAGATGCTTTTGTTCTACCTGTTTAGTTACTACTATATTTTTCACAATAATCTCTCTCTTGAATGCTAGACATTCCACTCCCAATGAAGGTGAGAAACAGAACAATGCTAGTTTATGCATGTACAAATGCTAGGAATAATTGATAGTTTCCACATACTGCATTAAGAACCTTAGTCAATAAAATACTCATGAGTATGAACATGTAGACACAATTGAGACTGAATGGGAGGACAGGCTGGAGACAGATTGATGTTACGGAATATTACTGGATACTGAGTATGTTGGTATCAATTTAAGAAATGTGCAATGCTGTACAGACAGGAATGTTTGAGGGAAAGGAAACATTGAAAAAGCAACCTAGAGGATAGTCTATGAGATAATACAATCAATGCATTTCTGAATATGTGCAATTTTACTTACAGGCATGCAGAATAAAACACTAATAGTGTGATTATTAAAGATAAAGAAGGAATTTATCCTATTGGCCTACTTTACTTTATCATTGGCCAATTCATCTATGTCTTCATGCTTCATAAAAAATCTCTCAAACATCTATTCACCTACAGCTATTTGATACAAATACAAATGTAAATAAAATTTTGGATACACAAATTAAAATATTATAAAAATGAACGAGGAACAGAGAAAGGGATTAGCAGCGAGAAATGCAAAGTATGGTGCAGCAGACAGTACCATTAAACCTGCATTTGTAAGTGTGCAATGAGGGGCCAGCTGTCCTTAAAACTGTACTGGACCTTCAGGAGCCAAGTCATGCACCAAGCATAGCACACTCTGATGAAGGTCATAGACATAAAACCCACCATGTTCATAGCAAATATTCCCCAGTGCTCGGCAAGCCTGCAGGGCCACCTTGGTGTTGCTGCTTGACATTTTCTCCACTAAGATTGGCACTAGACCACCAGTCACACAACCTAACCGGCAACTTTCAACCTGTGAAAGGCAAAAGTTATATGTACTATCATGCAGAGTGTTAGTTGTTTTTACACTACAGAACTTGTATAGTATACATACACATAAATGAACATTATCTATATTTAAAATATACAAGATACAGTACTATAATATTTATATACTAAACAGTGCCATGACAGAATCAATGAAGGTAACAAATAGTAGAATACCCCTTCTAATAAGTCCTTACAAGCACAAATTTAATTTTTCCTCAAACCATAAAATAATAGGATACAATTTACTGTTTGCTAGTTTGAAGAAATACAATCTAACAAAACTTAAGAGTCTATTTTATAATCACAACCAACTATACCTTGGCCAACTCTGCAACTAATTCGGCCCCTTTTGCTTGAGCTTCGAGAGAAGAACTCTGAATGGCTGCCACAGTAAGAGGCAGGATACCTCCGGCTACCAGCTCTTCACATACTGTTGTGCTGTCCTCTGAGAAAAGGCAAGAAAATCATGACCAAGAGAATTATAGCATTAGAAGTGTATTATTTTCTCCAATTATAATTTTGATTTAAATATGAAAATGCTCACATTCAGATTTACTAGGCAGTTAACAAAAACTTTAAATTTACTCTAACTCACTTTCACAGAAGGATGGAAGTTCTCAATTAACAACTCAATAACAAAGTTTAATGTGAATAAAACTGGACAATGTAAACTAAATGTAAAATAAATATAAACCTGGACAATGTAAAATAAATGATTGTTTAATATAAAGCTATATTTTTAATACACATACATAAAGGAAATCGCTTGGCTTTGAATGACAAGCCTTAAATGATAAATAGGTTTTATTATGAGTCCTTTTGCACCTTGGAGCCAAGTGGCAAAAGCAAGTTGGTTAAGAGGGGGGGAGCAGAAGGCATGGGAGGATGTGCAGAATACACCCCTTGAAAAACAGAGGTGCAATAGGTACTCTGAGAGAGAACTCTATCAACATCAGAGGCCCGAGACTGTTCAAGATGCTCCCACTACACATAAGGCATAACTTGATATAAGAGAACTTGATAAACACCTCCAAGGGATACCCGATCAACCAGGCTGTGATACATGTCAGGCTGTGAGCAGTAGCATTCAACAGCCTGGTTAACCAGTCCAGCAACCAGAAGGCCTGGTTGGGAACCGGGTCAAGGGGACGTTGAGCCCCGAAATCATCACAAGGTAACCACAAGGGGAGCCCAGTGGTAAGGAAGTTGGTTAGGATTGGGGAGCCCAGTGGTAAGGTAGTTGGTTGGGGGGGGGGGGGGGAGAAATCCGTAAGAAGGCTTATTTGACGAACATCTATACATTAGGTGCAAGAGTTAGGACTGGGAGGAAGGACTGCCAATCAGACAATGTACAGTATATAGCAAGATATAATTTAAAGATTATCATAATAAGGGTAAAGGGTAGAAAATAAAAGATTTATACAAGTAAAACATACAATTTTGGAAGCAATTCTTGAAAATGGCTTGAACCAAAGAGCTCATCCAATCTTTTGCAACTTTAATACTATTATGAACACAATTTTTGAAATATTACACTAAATACAAAAATAACTGAATCTACATGTATGTAGATATTTTGGAGGTACATACTACACTTATTAATGTTTCCAATATTGCTCAGTCATCCATTCTTTCAAAAGCTTTGATTTTATTAAGTGATTCTAAAATATACTACAAGAGGGCTACATAACCAAATAACAATAGGGATATTCCTTGCACCACCAAATACGAGCTTTAAAAATCTCAAACTGACATGCATAAGCATTCTTCAATATCAAAGAAATTGCATATTTTAAATAAAAATAATTTAGTGAAAATTTGACAATATCCCATTGGGAGATAACTAATGAGTTCTAAGACCTCTGTTGTAGTTGTGAAAAGTCAAAATCTTGATCCTCTAAAAATTGTAAACGAAAATAAATTAAATTGTGATACCTGTTAGAAAACAATTGAAAGTCAATGCACATTACAAATATAAACTTGGCACAACTTGTTCGAGACCAAAGTCTGGTACTTGGGCTATTATCTTAAGGTTTGATATTTCCAAGACATAATTAACCACTTTTAAATGTTAAAGACATTATATAGTGGTATTTAAGATACTGTACTATATCACCAAGCAAAATAATCTGTAATATATTACTGCATTGCTAAGTACTTGTTGACAATTCCAAGAGTTTTTACTCTCACAGACTTTCCCCGAGGCCAAGCTTTCCTGGTTGTTCTTGCCTGAAATATGAACTGTACAACATATAAATATTAGAAACAAACATTATGGGCAATTACTAATGCTGTGACCGTTAATCACCAAGTTCTAGAAGCTGGTTTATTGCTATCATTTCTTCCTACAATTACTCACCCAATTCATGAAGTTGGTTGATCAGCTTTTCAAATGGCTCTGGAGTTGGGTTCCCTGACTCCACGCGCATCTTCTCGAGACTAGCAGTCAATTCCTCTACAATAATAACAATATAATAATGTAATCAGAATTAAAATGATTTTACATTAATCAAACATTGAACAAAACCACTAACCTCCAATATACAAAAAAATACATTTGGGAACCAATATAAGTTAAATTTTTGTATATAAAATGAAATGTAAAACTTGCTAAATGAAGTGAGGTTTTGCTAAAACAAAGATGGAAAGAAAACTGTACAGTATATTATGAGGTTTACCAAGCCAAAAGAACACCTTGATCATTATTACAGCAATGAGTATACCTTTAGGTACCTGTACTAGAGATGTAAATAATAAACATAAAATTTTATGTAATTATTTTGATATTTTTCAATATTAGCAGTGTCAGAGCTCAGTCCACCATCATACGGCAAGGTTTTTCATAGGAACCTGTACACTGTGGAACTTAGACAAGCTTAGAGTTTTGTTACTCTCATGGCTATGCCTGAATCTAGGCTTCCTTGCTTGCTGGTGATAGGCTGATCAGAGGTTCTGATCAGGCTATTTTCTACTTGCAAGGCCATAATGCCACATTTCTAAAGTACTAGTACAGTACTGTAAGTAATTAAATATATTTTGGTAAAAAAATAAATGATACACTAGATGAGATGACTCAATAATCCAGATCATTTGGGATGGACCAAAATTGTGTGGAGATCAGTTACCTGATTTTATTACAGTGCATATAAAAATGAAGCATATAAAAATGAAGCAATAAATGAATGAAACATCCTTTTTCTGGTGGGTTCCTAATGTGTCCCGAGCTTAACTTCAGTAATACGAACACACCAGGCCTCCGAGACCATCCACTGCCTATTGATAAGTCCAACACCTGTAGTCTTTGCTAGGCCCATCATTTGCTCACTATCCAGCAAAGTGGTGGTGGCTTTTCCTTGGAACATTAGTTCTTCCGAGGGCCATTGCACAGATTTTATATACGCGCCACGATTACGCTTATGCTACCCACATTGTGTGTGCCTTAGCATTCCATTTCTCTCCATCTGTGACCAGGGTTGCTATCGCTGGGGTTGGCTAGCATTTCCTTATACTGTACATTACCTCATTAGATATCTCTGCTCTGAAGGGTTGTGGGCTATGTCCTACATAAGTAGTCGCTTCACTTCTAGGCAATTCATGAGATATATTTTCCCATAGGGTCTGTTGACCATGGTCGGGGTACTGGGTTTGCTAAACCTGAGGCATTTTCCGTGCATTAAGCACACCTGACTAACAGTGCAAAGGTCCAGTGTCTCATCCCTGCTGGGTTTCTTCTCTGGTATTCATTTTTAGCCGAATTGTTATACTGTAGCTTCCAATTCTAATTCTGCACCAGCCTCTTTGATTTGTATTCTCTTAAGTAATGGTTTAAAAACATTGAAACCCATCATTCTGTATTGCAGCCAACTGGGATCCAGAATCCTATGCCCCACAGATGATCCATTGGTCAGCTATTAATCTTTGTTTTGTTCATGCTGCCTTCTTCTGTAGCTGCCTTTTGGGCTGCTACAGTACTACCTTACAAGACCAGGCTTTCTGTTGTAAGCTTTATGCCCATCTACAGTGGGTGTTGTGGATCCCAATCCTCCACTGTTTTTTTCTGAGTAAGTTTATAGGCATTATTAGAAGAACTCAATTTGGAGAACACACTACAGTATATTATTATTATCTTTTTTGTGATACCCTTGGACTAAATGATTCTGACCCCACTGTTATTTAGATACAGAAATTCTTGTCTTTGGAAGTGAGAAAAAAATGGAGGTGTTAAGTCGGCAGACTTCACTCCACAAAATTAGGTTTACCACATGTCTGATTCTTCCTTAACTTATTCTCCTTTTTCAGTCCATAAGGCTCCAGTTGTTAAATACCAGGTATCTAAAACTGTCTGGAGCTTTTGACCTGTTCCTTATTCAACAACACTTATCATGGAAGCTCTGAAAAACTTTAAATTCATACCAACCTTCTTGAAGGTAAAACTACTTCATATCCATGAAAGTTAATGCTACTTCATATCCATGAAAGTTAAGGGACAGTTGGAACAAAAGTGTAGCTGGGCTTAGTGTGTAAAATTCTGTGCTAAAGTAAACTGTCAACACAGCACATGCTTACAATATTTGGAGAAAAAGTGAACGAGACCCTTGTAAGATTTATCTTGTTTCAACTGGATTGCTCCAAGTGGGGCACCAAATTGGAATAATGAGGAACCTTGAGTGAAATACATGAATGATATGTTGATGCTAATTTATATGATGCATTTTGATCAGTTCAGCAATCTAACCTAAAAAAAAAAAGTGAATCAAATATCGATGGCTTCATAAATAACACCACTCAGAACTATTTAAAAAATTGCTTAATTTCTTTCTATTCCCTCTCACAATGAAAATATTCCACAAGTTTTAATGCTAATGGAAATCCATTGGACAAAGGAAAGGAACTACAGTACTTAATTGTTTAAGTGCTGAAAAGTATTACTGTATACACACACAACATAATTCCAAACAAACTCCCTGCAAAGACTTTCATGTCTTAAAGAGTAATCAACCAGACAGCTAAGAATGAAACTACAGAGAAATATACATATACACTAGAAAAAAAAAAGCCAGGAGGACTGATGAATGGAAAAACCTACACATAGTGACAATGAAAATTTAAACTACAAAAATGTTTGGTCAGCACTTTTTTTATACTCAACGTAGATGACATGTAGTACATAGAATATTACAGTATATACAGTACTCATGTTTATTCATTACTTCATGCTGGTATTGTATTAATGTACAGTATCATTATTATATATCATTATAATAATGCGAGTTGGCAGATAATGAACTGAAACTGTCTGGAGTGTCAGCTTTTTTAAAGTTCCAATATGTTAACTCAAGCTAAACCTAGCTGAACTTTATATATGAAAATGTTAAATTACAAAAAATATGAAAATGAAAAATTTAAACAAAAAGATACATATTTGGTGTAAGGCAAAGCTGCCCCTTGATCTGTTATTCCACTAACAGTACATTCTTCTCCTAAATGAAAATAAACATTGCCACTTAATTCTCATTTAATGTGCTTCATTTGATATAAAAAGTACATTTTACCTTTGCCAAACATTAGCAAATACAAAATATTTGAATTCTTATACTTTACAAGTTTACCAATGCATTGAAATTGAAATAAGTTTATTGAGGTAAAATACACACAAAGGGTTGAGGTAGCTCAAGCTATTCTCACCCCGTTCAGTACATCTTGTTAATACATACATATAACACATCACAAACAATAAACATATTACCAAACATTCTGAGAGATAAACATCTACATTTCCTAACCAATGCATTGAAAGACAGTAAATTGAATTAAGTAATCTTGACATATGTGCTCAATAATATATGCCAAAAGGAATTTAATAGCAGCATATTATTGTATTAACCCATAATATACGAGGGTGAGAGCAGACGACAGCAGCACCTGGCCCTCGGGACTCACCCATAGTGGTGGGTGTTGGGGCGCTCAGTGTCACTGCTGGATCACCACCAGGCTCGGCCTAACCACTTCGCACGCCCTGGGCTCGACTCCTCCTCGTCCTCACCGCTCACTGACAACCAACATGGGCCACTTATGACGAGGCAAATTTCTTTGTCTTTTAAAGGAACGCAACCGCGAGCTTGGTGAGTGTGGCTAGACACGCCTCTGTCGCCCCGTCACCTCTGTCACTGACGGTCTTGGCCGCTCCGCCGCCCTCCGCGATCCTCCCAGTGACTCACCCACTCTCCGGACTAAACTATGCCGTCTGCCGACTCTACATGAGCCATATGACCAGATATTCAGACCGGTTTAACTGTTTGTCAATGATTGTTTACACGATGGATGGTCCGAGACTGTGGGTGTGGTGGCCCGGGGTGGCCACGGGCGCCAGACGGTACCAGTCTCGGGTGATCTCCGGCATAACAGGTGACACCATCACAAACAACCTCTGTGTAAAACAAATTTAATAAAAATAAGTCCAAGATCTACCATGTAGAGTGAGAGCACGCTAGTACAAGTTATAAATGTGTTGTATAATTGAATAAAGTAATAAAACTATGTGACAGTAGTTATGGAGGATGCCGTTCAAACGAATAGGGTCGGTTTAAGCCTAATTCAAAAGGATGTGTAATAAATACTATACAAATTAAAGTTTGCCAAAATTTTAATTAATATTCGCATATTATGAACTTAAAGCATGAACTCGTAAGGAAAAATAATACACGAATATATTTCGGAATAGATAAATAATTATATATATATAATTATATATATATATATATGACATACACATTAAATACATAATGTTTAAATAATTGAAACCAAGTCAGTCTATGAAGAAGCGTGCAGTGTGTTATCCCAGGGAGTGAGCGTGGACCACATGGAGCTCAGTGGGTGAAAAGCTTGCAAGTGTGAGTCACTCTGTACACCAGTGATCCCTCACTCACTAATGTCAACACCCCGGGGGCCGCACCCATGTTGGCTACCCTGTCTCTTGTTGGCCACGCCCATGTTGGCTACCCTGTCTCTTGTTGGCCACGCCCATGTTGGCTACCCTGTCTCTTGTTGGCCACGCCCATGTTGGCTACCCTGTCTCTTGTTGGCCACGCCCATGTTGGCTACCCTGTCTCTTGTTGGCCACGCCCATGTTGGCTACCCTGTCTCTTGTTGACCACGCCCATGTTGGCTACCCTGTCTCTTGTTGGCCACGCCCATGTTGGCTACCCTGTCTCTTGTTGGCCACGCCCATGTTGGCTACCCTGTCTCTTGTTGACCACGCCCATGTTGGCTACCCTGTCTCTTGTTGGCCACGCCCAAGTTGGCTACCCTGTCTCTTGTTGACCACGCCCATGTTGGCTACCCTGTCTCTTGTTGGCCACGCCCATGTTGGCTACCCTGTCTCTTGTTGGCCACGCCCATGTTGGCTACCCTGTCTCTTGTTGGCTACCCTCTCTTGTTGGCCACGCCCATGTTGGCTACCCTGTCTCTTGTTGGCCACGCCCATGTTGGCTACCCTATCTCTTGTTGGCCACGCCCATATTGGCTACCCTGTCTCTTGTTGGCCACGCCCATGTTGGCTACCCTGTCTCTTGTTGGCCACGCCCATGTTGGCTACCCTATCTCTTGTTGGCCACGCCCATGTTGGCTACCCTGTCTCTTGTTGGCCACGCCCATGATGGCTACCCTGTCTCTTGTTGGCCACGCCCATGTTGGCTACCCTGTCTCTTGTTGGCCACGCCCATGTTGGCTACCCTGTCTCTTGTTGGCCACGCCCATGTTGGCTACCCTGTCTCTTGTTGGCCACGCCCATGTTGGCTACCCTGTCTCTTGTTGGCCTCACCCATGTTGGCTACCCTGTCTCTTGTTGGCCACGCCCATGTTGGCTACCCTGTCTCTTGTTGGCCTCACCCATGTTGGCTACCCTGTCTCTTGTTGGCCTCACCCATGTTGGCTACCCTGTCTCTTGTTTTATTCTCTTCACTTTCTCTTTCTTTGTTATGTGTTTTTTCGTGTATATGTGGCTTCTATTTGTACCTGCAGGATCGAGGTATTAGCTCTTGAACTCCGCCTTTCTGTTGGTTGTCTAATAAGTAATAATTCTGAATAGTCTAATAATTCTAAATGTACTTACTCCTATCCTATTTTCCTCCATTCCCATATCTGCTACATATATTTCTCTAGCACTCATACACACATCCGAAGCATGCAGCCTAAAAAGCAGCTGTTCAACTGACAGGTGCCTAGTGCACAGATGCATCAGGTGAAAGAAATTACCATTTGTTTTTGGTTCGGCCGAGAATCGAACCCGGGGCCTTACGACTTCGACCCCGAGCGCTGTCTGCTAGGCCGCGAGTAATTGTGTGTGAAAAAGACAGAGAAGTGGGGGGAGAGAGAGAGAGAGAGAGAGAGAGAGAGAGAGAGAGAGAGAGAGAGAGAGAGAGAGAGAGAGAGAGAGAGAGAGAGAGAGAGAGAGAGAGAGAGAGAGAGAGAGATGGACATAATATATTTTCTCTCTATGTGTAAAGATGAATCCAGACGGTGTAATGCCATGCATGTGTAATGGTATAGCATCCATCTTTATGACGATCAATAACCAAAAATTATGTTCTGGAAATAATCGATGTGTTGCTAGGCACTTGCATCCAACGACACTCGGGATCTGTGTTAACAGAGTAATGGCTGTCTTTACGAATTCAAACTTTGTTTTCTAACAAATTGAAAAAACACGCTTTCAAGTTCAAGTATGTTTATCGAGACAAGAAAAAAATACATCTCAAAGGGATAGTGTAACTTAGGCTATTTCTAGCCCTGCACGCTATCAATGTCACTGAGGCATAGTGAGAAAAGCATTACTGTAGATGAGCCGGAGACGTTAGCAAGAGACTGTCTAGACGGTGTAGTAGATGCCAGGGGGGAAGGGGCTGCAGGATTCTTTGATGAGAGGATCCTGGCAACCATGAAGGATATATGAGACTCCTGCTGGGAGGGATTAACACGGCTGTCAAGACCAAGGTGAGCGTGCAGGAGTATGCAGCTCCCTTCAAGCCAGTCACCTCCACCATCCCGCCAGCCAAGCTGGACTATGTTCTGCCTAGTATGATCAGGGCTAGAATGATCCACGCTTGGCCTAGAATGAACAGCGCTCTGGCATGATTATGAATACACTGCCTATGATGATTAGTACTGGAATGAACTATACTCTGCTTAGAATGATGAACGTTCTACAAGAGGTGAACAACGCGTTGCCTAGGATGATTAACACTATCTAGGATGATCAATATGCTCGCAAACACCAGACAAAAATGATTCGATTTCCCTAAGCAGAAAAACTTTTTTCAGACGATAGCTTTTATATAATTGATTGTTGAAATTCCTGAAGCTATCTAATCATTACCTTCTGACCCTCTTATAGATCTTGTATTACATCATCAATATTCTTCTCATTTTTCTCATATGTATTCACAATGGAAGTAATGGGTTCAATGACTTTAATATTTCCATTGCAAATTAAACATTAAATATCAAAACACTGGACAAATCATTATGTAAAATGAGGAGACCTTTGATAAGCCGCACGCTTCCTGTCCCCGCCAAGGCTAATAAAGAAATGGTGGACCCTCAGGAAAATTCAAGTAAATTCAGGTAAATATCTTAAATGTTCAATAATGGTCATGCTAACCTTGCTTATAGATACACGAATATTTTCTTTGCTTTTTAAATACTGTATTCCAAATACTCTTAAATGTTTAAATTTAATTAAATTTAAATATCAAACACTAAAGACATTTAAATATTTTGTTAACGTCACAAGACTACCTACTGATGTTGACTAATACTAATGACATAATAATTGTAACTTACAGGCTTAATAGAGGTGTAATTACACTTAACCATTAGGTATAAAGCAACAAGTTGCCAACAAGTGGAACTGGGCGTAACTATAGCAACAGATCTTCATAACGTAATATTTAATAAAAATAAATCCAGATGTCGGAGACAGGAAGTATGCACCGAGGCTCATCTAGGTCACCCGAGCCCTAATACAAATACAAAATACTTATCTTTCCCAGGAAGCAACCCCTCAATTGCCTAACTCACGAGGCAAGTGAACAGAGGCATCAGGTGGCAGGAAATGCGACCAACCGTTTTCTGACCAGAGTCCTTCGGTTGTGGGTCGACTATTATGCTCAGATTCGTCTGTACTCATGGTCTTTAAAGCTAGAAGTCTCAAATATTTCCGGGACCTTCCCACATTAAATAGGAGTAGACGAACTGCAAATTATCTACTCAATGTTTTATTTTTTGTTTTAAGGGAAGGTGTGGCTGAGTGGAATCCCTGTCTTATAGGCAGTGGCTAAGCATCGTGTGTTTACTTAAAAATTGTGCGGTATGGTTTTTATGGCTTCATTCTTAACTCATAATTCAGCCCGTCCTCCAAAAATGGGGTGGTAAATGTAAGGAGACAAATAAGTGCAATTATGTACTATTCATAGCAGTTAGGAATTGTACTTATTTTCACTTAGTATTAAATCGTACTGTCAAATATATTGTGAATATTCATAATCGGGGATCCCGGTTTGATTCCAGGACGGGACGGAAATGGTTGGGCACGTTTCCTTGCCAGAAAAACCAGGGGCCAACTCTTGACAGTTCTATATCCATTCAGCCAGGCTTCCTTCAAAAATGTTCCAATGAAAAAATGCATAAAACCATATTTTAAGCATGAAACAGTGAATAAAATTTCATATTAGCAATTTTGTATAACTTTAATGGTTAAGGAGGTAGAGTCCATTGTCTCTCGATGACACATAATGTCTACATTTATTACCTCTTCTATCTGAATTTACCCGAGGGCCACTAACACTAGTGGCTTCGACGAGGACAGGAAGCCGGTGATTTATCAAAAATCCCCCGTTAGTCCTGATGATTTTATCCAGCTGGATAATTAACTGCAGGTTTTGACATTTATTTTTCGGTATGTAGGTGATATCCATGGGTGAAAAGCATCTCCTGTTTTCTGTCCTGCATTGTGGCTTGTTGAAGGGAAGGAAACTAGCAGAAGCGCCAAACCATTACGACTATATAGCACTTGGAAGGGATCAGGATTAGACTACGGGCTATTCATGCTCGTGCCACCTCTTGGGTGGCTTAATCCTCATTATTTAATCAGGATAAGGATTTGGGATGGGACAGGGAAAAAGGAATGATTCCTACCCACTTGGACGGTCGGGGATTGAACGCAGATCTGCATGAAGCGAGACTGTCGCTATACCGTCCAGCTTTGTTGGGTTTGAATTAGCTGTTGTCCCTTGCATGCGTTACATATGAACTTTTAAAGAAGTGAAGGGAATATCCTCCAAATTCTTCGGTATTTTAAAATTTTCGATGAGATCAGCCCTGTGGCCCTCAACCGTTCCTGGAAAGAGAATAGACTTTGTTCTGGAATGATTTTTGTCGCCGTGTTGAACTTTCCCCATAGTAGATGTATATGTCGTGAAGATGCGTACCTCATCAGAGTATAGCAGGGGACATGTGGAATGCGGAATATTTGTGAACGTACTGTGGGCTATACATTCGTTTGGTGACTATACCTATACCGTAGTTTAAAAGAACGAAAACTGGGATTATATATATATATAGGATGATGTTACTTGAAACAGAGCTATTGTTAAGTGCTATACAGAACCTGCATGGCTGCTGCTGGCTGCTGCTGGCTGCTGCTTGTGCGCTGTTTTCCCGCAGAATACTGGAAGGAGCTCGTCAACAAGAGTTTCGATAACCGAGGCGATTATACTCATGTAATTAAATATTTTTTGTGTATACTCATGTTTTTGGGATTTACTTTTAAACAGGGTATAGGTTGGACAATTTTTTTTAATTCATCAGGGAGTGAGTTCCAAAGACTGGGGTCCTTTTATTTGCATGGAGTATTTTCAGTGTTTAATATATTAATATACATCTATTTTCAATCTCCGTTTACCTTATCATTGGTTTACCTTCAACGTTTTTAATACCGGTACTATTAATTAAAGAAAAACGAGGAGCAATAGTGTTTTGTTGCCGCAAGAGTTAGAGCCGGTGTGTCCGGGTTGCCAGCACACAAGGCCACCCCGGCCTCCAGCAGACAGGTCTGCTCTACCTCGTATAGTAACGCTGAAATCACCCTTACATGCGTCTTCAGGAATCTCAAGATTTTTTTTCCTTATGGTACCACTTCTAGCCCCTTATAACGCCACAGAAGTCGTCTCAACACACAGTACTATTCAAGTTGTCTCCGGTAAGGATTCTCTTCACAATATCTGTATTATATGCTTGTCTTACTTACAATAAGTTTTCAGTAATTGGTGAGACTGATTCAAGGTAAGAGGTAGATGGCAATAGACATACCGAGAAGTGAAGCCAGTGATGATACAGGAGCTACAGGAGACGCTACAAGTTTGTCAAGCTACAACAGCTGAACGCGGCGCTTACACGTGTCAACTAATCTGATGTATTAAGCTCCACACAAGGTAATTGTAGACTTATTGATAACTTGTCGATAAGCTGGTACAGAATCTACGGGTGCCATTGTCATAATTATTCGTAATTACACTGATAAGGGAAGCAGTGGGGGAGCTTGTATGTACTATGGTGGGGATAGTCGTGGTGTATGGTGGGGATAACTGTGGTGTATGATGGAGATAATGATGGCAGACAATATATAAATTCCCTAGTAAAGAATGAACACTGCTAAACGGCGGATGTTGTGCTGATGAGCAAGACTTTTGAAGTAGTGCGGCTTTAAAAATAGAGATTGGGATACCCAGGTCTATTTCAATTTCCTACTTGTTATGTGATTTACGTAAAAAACAGGAAATGCTGTATTTTACGTGCAGTATTAGCTTCCTTGTGTCATTATGATGGGCAAATTCTTCGCGCCTCCGTGACAGAGGCGAGGCGAATATAGCACCTCAAAAATAAAAGTTCTACCAGCATCCAACTTGGAAGCACACACGAGGAAAATTCCATGACAATTACACAACTCCTAACCGGAAATCTAAAAAATGGAGGTGGTTGTGTGATGTGTGATGGGGAGGTACTGTATAGTTGTGTGGTTTGGTGGTAAGCGGAGGTAGTGATGTGATAGTAGGGGGACGTAGGTGTGTGGTGTGGCGGTAGGGGGACGTAGGTGTGTGGTGTGGTGGTAGGGGGGAGGTGTGTGGTGTGGTGGGACCAAGGGTATGTAGGTGTGGTGGTAGGGAGGGGGAAGGTGTGTGGTGTGATGGTAGGGGGGGGGAGGTAGGTGTGGTGGTAGGGCGATGTAGGAGATAGTTGTGTACTCACCTGGTTGTGCTTGTGGGGGATTGAGCTTCGGCTCTTTGGTTCCGCCTCTCAACTGGTGTACAGGTTCCAGTCTATTGGGCTCTTATCATATCTATGCTTGAAACTGTGTATGGAGTGTCTCCATATTACTTCTTAATGCATTCCATTTGTTAACTATTCTGACACTAAAAAAGTTCTTTCTAATGTCTCTGGCTGATTTGGGTACTCAGTTTCCACCTGTCCCCTCTAATGTGTGTGCCCCTTGTGTTATCTATTGTTAAGGCTTAGTAACCTTCCAAAGATTGATAGGCCTTGAGGCCAACACCAAATCAAAGTTTTGTCCACATTCAGATGCAACCACTATAACCTAGTGAAGTGTTAATGTACTTTTACATGAAAGGAAACACTACAGTAAATTATTTATAGATGCAACAATAATATTGTCCATGTAGATTCATTATGAGGTCTATCAAGTATACACTGCATAATGGGCTTCCAATTATGCCCGACAAATGGCCCAAAGGTGTGTATATTAAGGTGTAGATTCATGTGGAATGAATGCACCACACCCCCTCTGAACCTGAAAATTAATTCTACACAAAATGTAAATTTGGATACCTGTTAACAAGTTGTTAGACTGAGTACAGCAAAAGAATAGTGTACTGTACATGCACACACTATGACTTGCATACAAATTAACACAATTTTTGAAAGTATGTCTGTACAGTACCTGGATGGGGTTCTGGAAGTTCTACTCCCTAAGCCCTGCTCATTGTACTTATCTACATATGTATTACAGGCCGTACAGGATGGTTCTGCTAGATCGACACAGAGCAATCAAGTTTCTGGAGGATGTCGGAATAGTGGATGGAGAAGCCCTACTTGCCAGAGATCCACTGATTTTTATCAATACCCTCATTGGCTCCTTCATGACTCACCTGCCTTTCCAGGTAAACCAAGTACCTTTTAGTTATTCAAAGATTTCCAGCTGAACCAAGGACTCCCAAGTGATTCAAGAATCCCCAGGTGAATCGAGAATGTCTGGACAAGTCAGGAATGCCCAGGAGTTAGAACTTAGTCAGAACTGGCCAGAAGTCAGAAATACCCAGGAATGTCAAGGTGAGTTAGGGACCACAGGTAAGTCAAAGTAATATAACCTCATATCAAGTAAATTAATCCATTTAAAAGCATCATATCAGATGCATATTGAGTTTTGGTTGTTGGGGGACAGGAACCTGTTAGGTTTATTGGGGTCCTACTAGGCCATTGACTGACTTTTTCCCAGGATGCAACCCACAACAGTTGCATCTTGGATAGCTCTTGGATACCTATTTACTGCTAGGTGAACAGAGTAGTCATTTGTAAGGAAATTTGCCTGCACATTTTGTCCTGCACAGGAATCATAGCAGGGACCATCCGAATGTGATCTGACTGTGCTAACTACTGTGTAACAAATCATCTTTTGCACAAGGTAAGGTAATTATGAGGAGAAAGCACTGCCATTATGACTATACTGTAGCACTTTGAAAGATATGAGGACAAAGTGAATGGTCAAAATAGGTACACTTAGGTTAAATATGAAGTTACACCATCTTATATGCAAAGAAGTGTGATCAAAATACACCAGTCACACTGAAATTATAAAATATATCTGCTGTTGGATCTCTTTTATAATTGAGGTTCTCGGTATTGCAGATAGTTTAAGCTATCAAAAACTAATTCTTTTCTAACTATACGCTACCTTCAACAGTGTGTGAGTCTGATGGCACAGACAGTAGAGGAGCGACATGTGCCCAGCCTGGAGGAAGTGGTGGAAGCGGGTCTCAGTCTAGAGGGCGGCATCTGCTTCACCCTTAATGTCTTCATGGGCATTCTGCTGCGTACCTTTGGCTTTCATGTACAGTTCCTCGACGGTGAGCTTGTCCTCTATAGATAAATTGAGTGCCAATATAGAATCCTAAAATATTGTACCAGTAATGCTTATTTTGACATTGACTGCATGGTGTCTTCAAGACTATAATTCAGCCGAGATAACACTGCGGAATAGTTATCCATACTGAACTGATGTCTGCTAGAGGAAATGCATGCACCCCCAACAGTATTAATACTAATGTCTACCTGCCTCAACAGGATCATACAGTGCATCGAAGGATCACCACACTCACATTGTATTACTCGTTAAGGATCTCCGGTAACTTCTACAGAACTTGTTGCTTATGATTAAGATTTGTTGAATTTTCAAGGCTGAATAATTTTTATATTGTATGTTTTCTCTTAATTCATATAAATGACACTATCCCATTTTTAATAATGGCCAGTCAACATGTTAAGCACCACATATCTCTGCTTGCTTGTAACTGTGATAGTTGACAAGTCAACAATTTACCACTCTTTCTACTACAGTATCATTGTTTTGCTTTCTTTTCAATTTAATGTACTATATGGACTGTAGCCACAGCTGTATACTCGTGCTGCTGAATTAGGTGAATGATATTGTGCAGGTCTCCTGAGGATGATCACTTCATCGATGTTGGAGGGGGTCATCCCTTCCTAGCAGCAGTGGCT
Source organism: Procambarus clarkii (assembly GCF_040958095.1). Classification (NCBI taxonomy): domain Eukaryota; kingdom Metazoa; phylum Arthropoda; class Malacostraca; order Decapoda; family Cambaridae; genus Procambarus; species Procambarus clarkii. The sequence continues at coordinate 11,263,982 of NC_091178.1, forward strand.
GTGGACAGCCTGCCGGTCACTTTCCATCAAGCCGGTCTAAAGTACACTTATTGCAGGAGAGGTGACCTAGTGCTCCGTTTTCACCATGAAAATCGTAATCCTGAGACTGGACAGGTAAGCATAGCCACATCTTCATCAAATATGTTTGAAGTGTATACTGAATTGTACATTTATACCAATATATAATGCTACTGACGATGTAACATCTAACCCTTATTAACCTGCACACCCACTCGTAAAACATTTTTTTCTGACAATGGGGAAAAAACCTTGGAATCATTTTAGTTTGGCAGTAGTGAGGTGCACATGTTGAAAACATCAAATCCGATAAAGTAATTAATTTTTCAAGCATTTTAAACTACTGTATTTGTAAAACTTTGTTCATTTGTTTAATTGTGATTTCATGATATCTCTTAGTGATTAACACTAATATCATTCAACCCTTAAACTGATCTTATCTTTAAGCAATATGCTGATGACTCTCCTATTGTCTGTAGGTGAGTAATAGATGTCTCCTTATATTTTATTTTTAAATATTTTTACTCTTCCTTACATACCTATATAATATACAGTACTTGAATGGTGGAGGATGAATACAAGTATGATTCTTAATATCACTAATGCACAGAATGTTTTGGGCATAAAGTAAAAAAAATTATGAGAAAAATGGTTCGAAGCAGAGGCATCGGTAAATGTATGATAACGCACCCAACATGGTGCAATTTTTTTAATAATGTCCAGGAAGGTAACTAAGGTTTTCAGGATTTTCCCATTATGACAAATGATTGCCAGAGGTCAAATGACACTTTAAATATTATGAGGCACATTAAATCACCTACAGACAGCAGGAGCATCATCGGTATATTAAATATGATAGGATCAGTTTAAGGGTTGAATGATAGTGATTATCACTAATAAGAGATATCGTGAAATCACAATCGCAACAATCATTAGCTTTGTTTATCTAGGGAGTGCTTAATTTCCTTTTAGTGGTTGCTTGTGCTTTCTGGTATTTTTTTTTTTATTGAGCTCAGATCTCCTTTACTCCATGCCTTACAGGCTGAGCCAGATTCTGGTTCTTGATTTCAGATCTGGTTCTTGATTTCAGAACATAAAGGATGGAGCTGAAGAGACCTGACATGTTGGGCTATCATTTAAGTCACAAGTCACTGACAGATTCTCTCAGAAAATATGACTGAAGAAATTGTTAATGTTGAACTAGGTGTGAACTGTACTGTAGCTGTATAAAACCATTCATTCCATCATCATTTGTCACATACTAATTATAAAATACAATACACTATTTTCAGGATGTGGTGGCAAAAGAGGGGCGTCAGGTATTCCACTTCTCACTTAATCCTGTTGACTTTGAGGACATACGTTCAAACATGGATAAAGTATATGTTTATGAGGAGAGAAGTGTCTGTCTACAGGGCATCCGTGCTGTCAGGTTTCCACCAGCAGATGAAATTCAAACAGAAGATATTGGCATAATTGGGACGGACACAAATGAAAAGTCACTAGATAATAAACAAAACTTAAATGAAGAGATAGAAAAAACTAGCATGAATAAGAGAGATTCAGGAAAAAAAAGCTTTGAAGAAAATGATAAAGATGATTTCCAGCCCACCTCGGGTGCTAGGGCAATGAATGTAGAAACTAAAGATAAAAATTTAGGTAAAGAATTAGAAGCAAGGAAATCTGCAGAGCTTTCTGATGACAGAATCATGGTGGCTATGAAGGACCAGAGTCTTTTATTGGGTCGGGTGGATGCAGCCACGAAGACTAAGGTGTGCAATGAAAAGTGGACAGCCACACTGAAGAACCTCTTTCCTACTATCCCACCAGCCAAGGTGAACCTTGCTGTACTTAAGATGATCCAGAAACAGTCTTGAATGAAACCAGAACTTAGACCTAAAGTTTGTTTCCCTCCTGCAAAGAACTACTTGTTTCTTAATGAGTGTTTTACTTCCAGTAAAACTCAAACAAAACGAGACATTTTAGCAAGCAAGAATTAGTCTGCCAGGTACGTACACACACACACACTATATAGATACTCGCCTAGTTGTACTTGCAGGGGTTGAGTTCTGGCTCTTTGGTCCTGCCTCTCAACTGGTGTACAGATTCCTGAACCTACTGGGCTCTATCATATCTACATTTGAAACCGTGTCTGGAGTCTGCCTCCACCACATCACTGCCTAATGCATTAAATGTTAACTATTCTGACACTGAAAAAGTTCTTTCTAACATCCCTGTGGCTCATTTGGATACTCAATTTCCACCTGTATTCACCTAGTTGTGCTTGCGGGGGTCGAGCTCTGCTTTTTTGACCTGCCTCTAAACTGTCAATCAACTGTTACTATTTCTTTTTCTCCACACACACATACAAGCCCATACCTTGTCAAGCACAAGAAGCTGGAAAAAGTTCAGAGGTATGCCACTAGGCTAGTCCCAGAACCAAGAGGAAAAGCTGCGTGAAATGAACCTCACGACACTAGAAGACAGAATAAGGGGAAACATGATCACTACTTACAAAATTCTCAGAGGAATTGACAGGGTTGAAAAGGATAAACTGTTTAACACGGCAGGGGGGTGGGGGGAGGGAATTACGCAAACAAGGGGACACAGGTGGAAACCGAGTACCCAAGTGAGCCAAATGGACGTTAGAACGAAATTTTTCGGTGTCAGAATAGTTAACAGATGGAATGCACTAGGAAGTGATGTGGTGGAAGCTGACTCCATACAGTTTCAAATATAGATATGGTAGAGCCCAGTAGGCTCAGGAATCTGTACATCAGTTGAATGACAGTCGAGAGGCGGGACCGAAGAGCCAAAGCTCAACCCCTGCAAGCACAACTAAGGCGAGTACAAACACACTGTGTTCTCTTGTTCGTATTCCACCCATGTTAAAAAGTTTCTTTATCTATCCTGTTAATTTCTCCAAGAATTTTGTAAGTACTGTAGTGATCATATCTCTCCTAACTCTTCTGTCTTATAGTGTTGCGAGGTTCAGTTCCAGTAATTTTTCCCAATACAGTAGTTCAATAAAAAGAATAGTACTTTCTTCAGGGTTCTTAAGAATTTTTCACATGATTTGTAGGTTGACTGTGGCCTGTTTTTGTTTGCTCTGCATTCCATTGTGCTACTAATCCGCATTGAATTCAATTTCCCACTCTGTCTCAGTCTATGTATTGATTTAGTAAGTGGCTTTTATGTTTCGTTTGCCCTTTCATAAGATTAATTCACTTGCTGCAAATTACATTTTAATCTTTCCCTGTATTTCTTCAATACTGTATGTCCCTTCTTAGTCACCACAATTTCCTCTCTCATCATTATGTAATTTTCTTTCATTTTTATGCACTTCTGCTTCTCACACCTGCATATTTTTCTGTATGACATTTTGTTGGAAGACTTTCCACCAAACCTACGACTTTTGCCACATTCTTTTCTTTTGTGGCCTCACCACCACCATTTTCAAACCAAGAAAAAAAAAATTAAATATGATAGAATATAATGTACTACATGGTATGGCTACATGACATTAATTCAAAGTTGACCATCTTCAATCAAGCTCCTTAATGTAGATCATATAATTAAGATTACAGGAAGCATCCCCTGGTATCAAAATGTACAAATTTTAGTGCAGCTATACATATTAATTTGAAGATGTGTCTTACAGGAAGGGGAGGACCACAGCATTAGGATAACTGAAAAATTTAATGATTTTTTTTTTTAGTCTTTGAACAGGATATATACGCATTTATACTTTATCCAGAGGGGGTCAGGCCCAAGAGCAAATGTACAACAAACTTTTGCGAATACCATGGATATGTCTAGAAGATAAAATAAGTACAGTATATACGTTTCCTTACCCTAAGTGTTTTTAGTCCTCTTAAGATGCCATGGTTGTATTAAGTGTTTCTGTTGAGCTGATTATGTGCTCAGGTCACTAGAACCTGAGGCCTGAACCATGTACACCAAGCAGTAGCTATCCACACGATGTGAACATAGGGGTATAATCACAACATGTGATTTCGACATTGTATTTTAAAGTGTGTGAATATGACACCAGTGAATAGTATGCAGTAAATGTCCACTACCTAATTAGCTCCCACAGCAACCACAAGGATTCTCTGTTACCGCAAACTAATTCAAACACAGCAACATACTAACACACCTTGCGCTTCAGAAATACTTGAAATCAGGCTACCTTGATTACAAGCTTCTCTGAAAATATCAATGGCAGAAAAGCTAAAACAATAATGTAAGATTTGTGTATGCCCACTAAATAGGCAAGTTACCAATTAGGTAATTTCAAAATATACAAGCTAGATCATGATACAGAATTTTTATTCTACTGTATGTATGTATACAAAAATACCATCTGAACTAAATTACTTTTGTAGTACAGTATTTGTAGCGGAGAAATCAGAAGACAAAACTTTCTAACCTATGAACCAAAATACTATACAAGTTATTACTTTACTAAAGAATAAATACTGTCCTACATATTTACATTAGTAATGATATAGGTAAAATTTTATTTACTCTTCTACACTATTAATTACAAAACATTCCAGATTTTTAGGTTTGGCAAATTAATTTTTTTTTTACTGTAGGTAAAACTGAACGAGCTTCCATTGTTACCTAAATAAAAATACAAAACCCTTAATAATAATGTACTGTAAATACCATACATAAAAATGACCCAAAACTGGATATTCAAATGTAGTATGAAGAAAAATTACATCTACATATATGTACTTTAAATTCAAATGCAGGACTGGAAAATATTTCCCACTGCAAAAAATCTATGGTTAATAACTTTTACTATATTAAATTTATATTGTCTATATATATATATATATATATAAAAAAGCACCACAAATTGAATTTTATGTGGCAACCTTAACTCTTGCAGTATACATCATCTTAAAACTGATGAATGTGCAATCCCAGCACCATGTCCGAGTTAAATTACCTAACAGCAATGTTGATATCTGCAATAGGAAATTAATTCATCAAATATCCTGTATTCATCAATTGTACTATATACAACAATACAAGAAATACATCCCCTAAAATTTGCCATTGGCAATTTTACCATTTACTGTATTGTAAAGAAAACATTAAAAAATCTCATATTTACAGTAGAGCTCATAATAAAAATCACCAATAAAATTGAACATTTGGTGGAACAAATAATTTGCTACCAAACACTTGTATTATCCGGATCAGGAGGCAGCCTCGATAAACAAGACTATCTTGGCAAAACAAAAATATAAAAAGCAATACTGTAATTAAACTGTAAATATTAAAAATCACAGAAACCTTCATAGATCTGAATGAATTCGGTCCCAAATTGCTTTGGGACTCTTGCCCCAGTGATGACCTCGAAAGGGAAAAAGTTAGCTTTGAACCTCCTGTGTACCCAGTTTACCCCAACTTCTGGACTCCACAAAGGATATAAAGCCCATACACTACCCGAGGCACGTCCCCTCAAGACGAGGCAGCCTCAAGGGTTAAACAAATAAAAAAAAGAGCAAGAAAAAATTTATGATCTGCTGGAAATTACTTTGCAATATTTTGGATTCACTGTGGCTCTGGGCATTCAGATTTTTTTTCTCTTCGATATCTAAATTTTGGTGGAAAGAACCAACTGGCAGATTTATTATTATTTAAAGGAATTCACTATATGGATATTCAGAGTTTGGATAATTCACTGCATTGTACTAGTATCCATAAGCTAGATTTAAACAAAATATTAATTTATTCACAATTATCATGGTTCCCAAATTTAATCGGGTAATGAAAAACTACCACACATACAAAAGACTTACCTGTACTTATTTGTTAAGCTTGTGTCGCATCCTCTTGTGGCAGCTTACTTGCTTTGTCTTTGGCTTCAAACTTAGCTAATCGTTCCTTAAGGCAAGCAATTTCTGATTGCTGAGCTTCAATTGTTGCCTTTTGTGATTCAATACTATGCTGCTGTTCTTTCACCTACATTGTAGAGAACCAGCAAAACCAGGTTATAAACACTAAAATCCAATGAAAAATGTATAAAAAGAACTACAATATGCTTAATAAAATAAAAAAATAAATGATTTATGGATACAGTATGTCCTTTCTCGCTCTGCAATTGTAATTAACAATTATTCTTCAAGATATATCATTGATCTAACTGTACATCACACATTGTATACAGATAAACTGTTCAAGATGTTATGTTACACTGTACTGTATATCCAACTACCATCCTAATAATTCCTAATAAAAAGCGATATATATTTTAATATCTAATAAAATAAACATTGAACTATACATACTCCATAAAAAACCAATGACTACAAAAGAAACTAAGTATATTTGTTCTACTGCTCTTAATTTGTTTGAGATGACTATTAAACATTCTCAATACAATACCAAAATCATAATTCAACAATGGTTTTGACTTAAGGTAAAAATTAAGCATTACAGAATTTTTTAAAGAGTATAAATCACCTTTTCCTTCAAACATGCGCATGCGATCATCATCAACTGTCCTGGTGCCCAAAGTTGTTTTGAGATAATTCAGGGCATCGCTAGGCTTCTCAGTTTCTTCATAAAGACGTACAAGGGCATCAGTCAGTGCAGACATGACGCCCGATTTCTCAATGTAAGTACGAAACTTTTCTCGTTCGGAATCCATGCTCTGCAAAATAACCAACATTAAAAATCCCAGTTGTACACTTGCTTTTCTTTAACCTTTGCCTAACAGTTTTACCTAATTTTAGAATCCCATACTGTTCAGTACTGAAAAGTGTGAGTGTGAGTGTAGGGTGCACAATAGGAAAATAAAAATTACATTAACAAGTTAATAAAAATTGTAAATTGTTTAGTTTAAAAGATCAATAGACTCCAGTACCTTTGTACCACCTGCCCTCATGATGGGCAATTACCTAAGTGTAATTACAAGATGAGAGCTATGCTCATGGTGTCCCATCTTCCAAGCACTATCATATAACACTTTGAAATTACAAGTACTGTACTGTACTGACGGTTTTGGCTTCCACCACCACGTCACCTAACTTGGTCCAACCGTCTACCACTCTGAGAAAGTGAATTTTCTTATATTTCTTTGGCAGCTTTGTTTAGTTAGTGTAAATCTATGACCTCTTGTTCTTGAAGTTCCAAGTCTCAGGAAATTCTTCCCTATCAATTTTATTGATTCCCGTTACTATTTTGTAAGTAGTGATCATATCGCCTCTTTTTCTTCTATCTTTTAGTTTTGGCATATTTAATGCTTCTAACCTCTCTCATAGGTCTTGTCCTTCAGTTCTGGAAGCCATTTAGTTGCTATTCAATAAATTAAATTAAAATAGACCTCCCTTGCCCATTATACTCTTCATAAATGTTCAAAAAGTGATCAGCATGTCTGTTGTGTGTTTGCTAAATAAAGAATACGGTATACGGCTAGTTATCTACAGTGATGAGATTTTAAAGATGAAATTAAAGTTATGTTAATTAGGTTAAAGTTTCTATTTCTAGAATTAAACAGAGCCTGGTAGCTAGCAACAGCACTACAAGTCACCATTTAGCATATACACACTTTTCTGCAATATTCAAGTGAATTTCATAACTTTTGGGACAAACTGCAGCTACATTAATTTTAACATTACAGCACACATTGTATCAATATACTGTAGTGGTACTATTGTATACTATGTATACTATCAATATACTGTGAACATATATTGCAGCTATCCAAATAACATACATAGGGCAAGAGCCTCAAGCCAATATCGTTACATCACTGGTAATATCACACACGACAGGAATAATTCCAGCTGTTGAGGACAGCAAGTCTGCTAGATTTCTTGGGGTCTACCGAGGCCAACTACTGATTTTTCCCAGGATGCAACCCACCACAGTTACCTAACTCCCAGGTACCTATTTACTGCTAAGTGAACAGATATTAGGCAAAAGGAAACGCGCTCAATTCAGAGTCTGCAATGTAGACCATTGTGGTACTCGACCCATATACATTTTTTTTTTTTAACAGCCAGGAATATCTTTGCATTTAATTCACTATATATGGAAAACCAGAGCTAAATAAATCCCTGTCACCCTATAACTTTACCTGCACAGGCTGACAGAGTGCTGTGCTGTCTGTATGCAGGCAAGTGCAGTGCTGCTTTCATGGGTTCAAGCTCATAGGGCACTGCACAGTTCAAATACAATTTAACAAAACGCAAATCAACGTAAGAATACATTTAACAAGTTTGTTAGTAATGTGACATCACTGACCACAGTCTGCACAGTATACTGAATAACAAAACAGGGAGCCTAGCACATTTATTTATTCTTTCACATAGTAGTGGGTGGTTGGAACAAGATAGGAGAAGGTGGTGGCGGCCACAACAGTCAGTAATATCAAAGCATTATATGAGTGCTGGGAAAAAAGCACACCATGAACGTAGCTCTCATCCTGTAACTACACTTGGGTAATTGCATAGTAATTCCCCTTGCCAATCAATACTAGTGTTATAATTCTTTTTTACCAGAATGCAACTATATTGTTGTTATATTGACCAAACCATATAATGCAGAACCGAGGGCCTCTACCAAAGATTGTCCAACATTTAATGGGCCTACGTGCAATGTTTCTACACCTAAGTTAGGGTTCAATATGGTTTCTTTCAAAAAGTTGTCCCAAAACACTATGCAAGTTAATGGCATGGTGAGAATTTACCAATAAACATATGGTCAAAATTTACAAAAGGTGTTTTGGCCAAAATAGTGTTCAAATTTCCAAAACTGTACTAGTATACAAAGTTAGGCTAGAATAAATTTGCCTTAGGCTGTGTTAGGGCTCATTTGGGTAAAGTTAGGTAGGCTTTTAATACAACTTGGTGAACCACCTTGTGTACAGTGTAACTCGTATCCCATGGAATGGTCTAAATCTGCACAGACACGTTATTGTACATTGAGAAAGGTAGACCTATCTAAATAGATAGGTAGATAGGCATATTTTCTTATCACCTCTGTTGACTAAACAATAAAATAGGTACTCAGGACGTTTAGCAAGTGTTGGTGTTGCCCCGTGGGAAGGGTCAGCAGGTGGCCTATGGCCTTCTTGCCACCAACCATTACCGTCGCCCTAACTACCAGCCATTAACAATGTAAAACATATTTCCTACGGATTATCGTTAACAATACATGAAAGCTAATGGAATATATATATCTAACACACATACATACATACATACAGTTATAAGGAATATTCTCAACTATTACCCCTGATAACGCTTTCAGTTAACGAATTACAAATTTAAATTTTTAAAACACCAGGACGAAGCCAGGCGTCCACTAGGACTTTTTTAACTAAAGCCTAAAAAGACAGCCTGGTGATCACAAGGAGGTGGTATATGCTGACAGAGTGTGGAGTGGTGTGGGTGGAGGCTGAGGGGACTATGAAGTGAGGAGCGACTAACCTTGAAGTTGATATTCCTGTCCATGTTGTGGCGGGCAGTCACTCCTGCTGCAGGTCCCGGGGGTCTGGTGGTCGGGGTGTACACGTGCGCCTCCTCCTCCACCCGCGCCTCCCTACACTCCTAATTACTTCCTTTACACTCTATTTCGTTTACAGAAACCCTTCTCTGTGTGTATATTTTATGTATTTATTTATTTATTTATATACAAGAAGGTACATAATCAGTTGCGAGAGTACATTAGCAAAAGTTATTAACAGTTCTGTCTCTCTTCCTTTCCACTGTTCTCTCTGCTCTATTTCTCTCTTATTCTCCAAATTGTTCAATATTTTAAAAGCTTCAATAAGATCCGCCCTGTCATGCTGCAGTGTAGTTAGCCCTATGGCCCCCACTGGTATACCTCAGTTGACAGCTGGGAAATAATTTGTGTTGCCCGGTATTTTCTCCAGATCAGCTATATACTTCTGAAGATGAGGTCTAAATGATTGGATACAGTAATCCAAATGGGGTCGTACCAGAGATTTATACAATTGAATCACTATACCTTCTTTCCTTTGAAGTCAAAGGTACGTTTGATTAACTGTTTGGTTAGCTTTTTTTGACTGCTGCCCCCTATTATTCCTAGCTATTATAAATTATTTCCCAGCTATTCCACATTCCAAGAAATTCTATTATAACTATTTAAAAATTTCCCAATAATTGCATAATCGCTAATGATGTCTTCAATCACATTTATTAAACATTGATGACACATCCCCCCCCCCCCAAGGTTTCCACAAGAGAATGAATAAAGTAATTGCAACACAATCGTGTTCTTGAAGATATCTTCATATTGCACCCAAAATTTGCCAGTGCAGGCTACTGAACATATGGCCCTGTATGACTAACAATCCTGCCAGATGGGGACCTTTAGTATCACTGCTACCCTGTTCACTCGTGTTGATATCCACATAATGCATCCAGTCTGCCAGTGCAGGCTGCTTATCACGTATGACTAACCATCCTGTGTGATGGGGATTTTTTTAGCATCATGTAGCTAGCTTTTAGACACACTAGTTGTACTTTTGACACACACTTGAGTCACACTTTTGACACACACTTGAGTCACACTCTTGACACACACTTGAGTCACACTTTTGACACACACTTCATATAGTCTAGGGTAGCTGCACAAATGCAGATGTACCTCATATTAATAATAATAAAAAAAGCTTCCACAAATCACTTTAAAACAACAGAGTTGTTCAATTATTTATATATACAAGAGTTCTTACATTCTTGTGCCGCCACTAGTACGCATAGCATTTCCGGCAGGTCCTTATTCCTAATTTTTCCCTCGGAATACGACCCGTCAAATTTATGTTTTACAACCAGGTACCCATTCACTGCTAGGTGAACAGAGGCTACAGTTAAGGATTGGCACCCAGTCAGTCCTCCCCGACCTGCCATTTGAATAGCAAATCTGGGTCCAACCCAAAGTCTGGTGGACTCAGATACTTTGGAAGACTGTAGGAGACAACGCCATTATTCATGCCCGTACCATCCTTTTGGGTAGCTTAATCTTCATCAACCAACCAATCAACGTCGCCATTCTAGTTCTAACTCCCACACCAGACGCCATAAACCACACTACAGTGCGTACATTCACTATTACTGAATCTGATATCACACCAGTGGCCAATAAAGGTGCCTAGCCCTCACTACCGCATGTTCCTAGTCAAGCCAAGCCATACTTAACCTCCCAAAGATAAAGACAAATGTATCAGGTTATATGGGACTATGCACAGTCAATACACAGGTGGCCATGGAGAGGCCATAAAGCCAGTATTATTTTCTTACCTTGGCCTAAAGAGTAGCTTCACATGCCACTCTTGACTGCCCTTTGGATCTATCTAATCATTTCCATTGGATATAAGTGTACAGTACTTACCTTCATTTCTATTAACAGCCTTCATTTAAATTTGTTCAATCGAAGTGAGAATGAAAAGGCTAAAGAAAGAACTACTGGATCATTGAGTATGTATTTGCAACAGGAGTTTTATGTGTGGTATTTAATATGTTTTACATACATTTACATAATTTCTGCAAAAGTTAAAAATAACATGCCTCTTTCCATAATTTTTTTTTTTAGAAATCCAAAGCAAACCCGATTTATATTCTTGGAATACAAAAATACAAAAAAATAACCTCTTTCAGGAGTACTGTATATAGAAAATCTGAGCTACAAATATACATGAAATATTAATTAAAGTACTTACACGTTAAATTTCACCCAGATAGCTCATACGCAAAGATTTTGAAATCTCAATTGAAGAAAGAGCATTGTAAAAGCTTCGATTGCATCTTTTATAAAATGGCTAAGTATAGCATACTGCATAGCTGATGACCATATGCAATGATTAAGGTAAAATGGTGTGGTTATTTAAGTGCTAAAGATGTAAATGACCGCTTTTAACAACTTTCTCAATGGATCCAAAATCCACTGTATGGAGACACTACTGCTTTAAAAGTACTGTAGTATGGTTCTTGGCAATTTATAAAAAGTGTACTTTTACACTGGTAAATGTCTACAATGGATTTACACACATGTACAGCATTACAATATTATACAGTACAGTATATCCATACATTAATATGGGTCAACTTTTGTGTATACAAATGGTTTCATGTGCTCGCCCTTCCACACTGTAGTAGACATACATGTACGTGAACAAATGTTACTGTACGATACACAGATACAGGTCCTACTTTTTCAGTAATTATACTGCACGGTAAGTTTTGTACAAATAAATTATTGTTCAACATATAAAGGGGTTTTACTTTTTTCTTCAACTAAAACATTTTAATCCTGTATTATGTTTTCAATAAAATTCGGCTGTTTAAATTTGAAGAGACAACACTAACTCTGTAAATAACCCAGAGGTAAACTTTTTATCTGGATATCAAGGCAGTGATTTTTAACACCGATGGATATAGCAGTCATCTGACAGCATATCACATTCTGCTAACAGCCTTATCTCCTCCTATTATCATGCAGTCCAAGTTTTTTACCGTTACTATTTTTACACACAAAATCTATACACCAAGTGCATTTCAAACATCATAATTTTGTACTCTTATAATTAAAGAATACCCTTACGAATAAGCAAGTACAGTGTAGGCAATCCCTAACTTACAAACGGGATGCATCATAGCTCCAAATCAGGTATCCCACAATTACTGTAGAAATAGGCAATAAAAGGTGGTGATGAAAAATGGCACTGGTGAACAACCAATGCTTTTTATCTTATCAGACATTATTAAGGTACATTTCCACAATAACCAAAATATGGCATTGTAAGTGTTTGTAAATTATAGAACTGGTTTGTATATGATAAGGTTAAGATGGGTATTTCCAGGCCATTTGTAAGACTGGAGGTTTGTAAGTCGGGGATCCCCCTGTATGTTAATTTGTATACTTGGAATAAATAACTGTTTTCCATCATACAAGAGATTCTCTTATACCTGTACCATATATACAAAAATTTAAGTCTTGTTTCCAGTCAGTAGAGTTGCCAAATATTAACTTTATCAACAGGGTTCTGTAAAACTAAAAATATGCAACTTTTTTTCGTTTCTTATCCCCTAGCAGACACTATTTTCAAGCTTCACAATACGTATAGGAAACAACTGTAATGGATTTTGCATCTTTGCGCTAAATGCAAAATTTAAGTATTTTAAATAAAATTACCTTAACATAAATTACAATTAGCAAATTACATTTCCAATCCTAGATGTGACCAAGATCTTTCTTATAGGCTTGCTTGCTTTCTTTATTTCATACTAGGCCACATATTGTGCAATCAATATGAAAATGGTATTCTTAAATATAATTGAGCACTGAAATACAAAAAAAGTACAGGTGTTAGATTTCATTTAGCATCATCAAATATTCTTATGAGAATACAGATTAGCAAGAACATATAAAGTGATGAAAACAGTTCAAGTATTACAGCACCAAAATATGAAACTGTTTCTTCATATCTTCATCATGCAAAATCTTCATCCTTCACCATGCACATTTATAACATTCTGGAAAGGGTTGGGTCTTAAGCACCATGGCTTTCTGGTTACTAGTTAAAGGGATCAAACAGTTTGGATTTTTAATATCTTTGAAATTTCTTTATCAATGATTATGGTATATATTACCACGTATGATCGGTAATCCATTGGAGAACCTTAGTTTACTTTAAATTCTGTTAAGTCTAAAAACAGACATCAAGAGGCAGTTAGAGGACTGTTTAATAATAAATAAAACGACTTCTAAATGATGCATCAAAATATTTACAAATATTTTCACATCTTTCTCATTCTCTAATTTATATATATAATGTGCTCATTTCCACTTTAAGTAATTATGCTTTTATATTAATGTAAACAACATAATTGAGGCCTGCTGCCTCATAATTATGTGATCTAATTTGGCTGAATACATCACAAGTGTTGCACCTTTTTTTGTCTACACATTTAAAATAATACACTATCATATTTAGACAAACCATATGAAACTTTGTTACAATACTGCATGTGTCATATTGAATCTATAAAATATCATCACTTTCAGTTTAATTTTGAAATGCTTAAATCAAAATTCAGAGGTAGATTTTTGTTTTTAATATTACAATGATTCAAATAAAAACTATAGAAATTGATACTACACAGCACATTCTTAAATTATCAGAGCTCTGCAGAACTGTACTGTACATTTAGTTGTTTTTTGAGCAAGGTGAAAAAATAAACAAAGACAGCATGGCTCATTTAATATTTTATATTCTAAACATGTCGCATTTTAAGGCTTTAGTGGAGTGTTATTGCAATAAATTTGCAAATATATAAATAGTAAACAACCTGCCTTGACACCCTGCATTTTGTATACACACACACGCAGTATTTTGCAACTCTGTACCCTGTATTCACGCGTTAACATGAGTAGAGTGGTGCTTGCAGCACAGTTCTTAGGTTGGCAAAGACGTGCATAACATGGTTACAAATTACATACATAAACATGATCCAAACTATAGCTTCAATAAAAAATAAATTTCTTCTATACACAAAATTACTCGAGGAACGTTCAAAAATTATAACCAGGCTAAATAACACCTGCATTACATTTAACTTTAGATCCTAAATATAGCATACATATATTGTATTTTATAAAAACATTATTCACACGTCACACTATAGCAGAAAGCTATAAGGTGACATATAAAACGTCCACGACTACAAATCTGGATTTGAGAAGACAATGAGAAAACATGCACATTTCCCAATTTAAACACAATTTCCATTTTTTTTACATGCAGAATGTGCAAGCCATTTCTGGAGAATGCATTTACTTCACTAGGTCACTATTTAAATCAAAGCTGAATCTGTAATAGAATTTAAATGACTTCTCAACATCATTTACAGTGATGCAAAAGTTTTATCAGATAATTTGAGGAATGAATTACAGTAATATTATATTCATGCAGTGGCCGTAAGTACAGTACATCAGAAATATCCAAAACTTTAATTATAAAATGATAACCTCATGCAATAAATGCAATGACTAAATGGAATGCACACTTTAGCAACATTTTTCACAGAGCAAAATATAATGTTTATAGCTGACTATTTAAGGACAGGTATCACATGTTAGGCAACATATCATGGCAGTACTGCACATAATACTGCAGAATAAGTTACTCACACAATAAAAATAAAAAAATAATCAAGTGTCCATCAATGAAACAGAACCTATAATTACAATACTTAATTATATGACTATCCAGAGCAATGATACAGACTACATTACAATCCATACTACTTGCTAGTAGTGATAATCTGCACGATGCACAATTACCAATGCAAAAAATAGCAACTTGTCAAGAAGTCTGCACATTCAGTTATCACAAATGACATAATTCTGAATATTAAAATTTTAAATTGTATATTCAATATACTAAAAAAAAAAAAAATAAAATCTACCAAACAGTTCAATATTCAAAACATGGGGCAGACTTCTTTGTAGACTGCACTTCACAGTTACGGTATCACACAGCACTAAACGCTTAAAGCATTACTACTACGTCCAATTCGTTTAACGATCAAACATCTGCTTGCATTTTAATAGGGCAGTGAAATAAGACTAATGCAGCACAATACAATTTACATATTTGATTTAGACCAAATTTTCTGATGCACCTAAAGCATGACAAGAATTTATGCATTTAACTGAAAACACTAATACCCTGCATGTATCAAATATGTAATAATCTTTTCTGCACCATATTTTTCTCTGAACTTGGAAGACAATCCCTTAGGTAAGGTGAAATTTCTATGGAGAGTTATGCATATCATTAAAGCTAGTATTTAAATATATTTGAAATATGATGGGTATGAAATAGTTAGTAGATCTGTATCATCAAACCTATTGTTTGTAAAGTATATTGCATTGTTTACAAACACACACACCAAAGGAGAAAATGTGTAAGTGTTTGACATGTTAACACTTGCATTGTGCCAAGTTAATGCATGTTAATGTATATCACTTTAACAAGTGATACACAGTATAGGACTTAAACTTTGCACAACTTCATAAAACAGATTCCTTCTTCCCTCTGATACAAGGTGTGTCATTTAGTATTGCAATTTCTATCTTTGCAAAGAACTACTCTTTCCCTGATTATGTTTATTTCGGGAATTAGTGCAAAATGGCCGAATGAACATTGCTGAATGAGACTGTGAAGACCAATCATGTGTCTGGACAGGTGTTGAATATTGCCTCTGACAAGTCTTGTTGTACACTGGAAGAAGTTCATTGGCTTCACTTGAGAGGGCCTGCAAAGAAAAATACTTTGAAATCAGAAGCAAACTTAAAATTTGTATCCAACTACTAAATGCATTAAACACACATTAAAAACTTAAATGAAACAAAGTTATTATAAAATATTGTGTATTTCAGACATATATTATTTGCTATAAGAGAGGTGTGAGGTTAACACAAGCACACTGGAACTCAACACCCTACCAAGACATTGTCATGAACCCTCTAGAATCTAAAGTGTTTCAACTGCAGCCTCAATACAAATAATGGACAGAGGAAGTAAGTGAATAAGTGTGGATGTTTTGGTGCTAGTGTCTGGTGACTTTCCTAGTTGTGTTTTACAAGAAGAAAGATCCAGATCTATCATCCCATTTCAAAGTTAAATGTATCCGATGTATTTATACCTTCTGATCTTCCTGCACACACATTTTCCCTTGAAACTATGAACGGAGATTGCTTCTACCCTCTGGTTCGAGCTCACATTGCATACCAGTAATTTCTTATATTTCTCTGGCTCATCTTATTCCCTAACGTTCACTTACTCCCCCTCATTCTGTTGTCCTTCACCTAGAAAAAAAAGTTGTCTATATCCACTTTGCCTATTTCCTTCAGAATCCTGTATGTTATGATCATATTGCTTCACCTTTTCCTCTTTCAATGTCATAAGTTTTTTTTTTTCACATGGCCCATCTTTATAGCTCATTTCTCTGGTCTCTTGTGCTTGTTGGACCAAGTTATCACAAATCAAGCCTGGCCTTGGGGAGTAGAAGAACTCCCAGAACCCTCTCCAGGTATGCTCCAGGTACCTGTCTTGTTATTTACCAGGTGTTATTACTACATGCCTCAAATGTTACATCCACTCAAGATTTCTCTCTCTCCTGTATGCAACATTATTAATTATTTTTTTTTGTCCCTGGGTAACGAGTGGTATTTTCTAATTAATTATCCCGCCAAAGTACAGAAATGACATTACTGTACCTTCAAATTTTGCTTTGATCTATGCTGCAGATAACTTAAGAGGTGATATCTTTAAAGGTACTTGAAGGCAGCCAACTCCTTATCTACAGCCGTGGCATTTTGTAAAGATATCTTCCCTAGGCTGTCTAAGGCAAAGGTCAAAGCAAAGTTTAAAGGTAATAATAGCATTTTATATACAGTACTTTGAAGGCATAAGCAAATTAGAAAATAGCACTTTAAATTCATGGACAAAAACAGCTTTGCATAGTGAAGATTAACCACTTCCCTTTTAAAATTTATTGCTTTTCTGGCCTCTCTTCCCTTTTGCCAAAGCTCATTACTAAAATTGTGGTAATTTAACTAGTAGAATTTTTTGTTTTGCTCACTCCTGCAGTCTGTTCATACTTTCCAGTGTGCATTCCAGAAAACACAAACATATAAAAAACATATAAACCCTCAAGGAAATGTTCCAGACGAGTCATGGTTACAATTTACAAAATACTGTACTAATATTCCTTACTAAACATTGGAAAAAAAAAGCAGGAAGAGATGGAGAGGGGGGGGGGGGGGCAATAAGATTTTAGAAGGGTGAAGTTATGCCTGATAAACTTGAGTTTTATGAAAGGGTTACTAATTTAAGACAGGTGAAAGACTGAGAATCTCTTCTTAACCTGTCTAAAAGCCCTAAAAAATGAAAGAGGATTATGAATATGGAGATATATATGCTAAAAGTAAGGATTTGTTAAAAGTACATTTCAAATAAACTAATGCAGCTTTTGCCAAAAAATAGCATGCAACTTCACATTCTCTTTACATTTTGCATATACAGTAAGTACTATGTTCACAATGTTCTCAAATTTGTATTTACCTTCAAGAAGATTATGGCATCAGTTCCATAACCTTCACAGGATGTTAGCATCAGGTCCCCATGGAAGTAGCGAGCGTATAATCTTGAGAGTGGAAGACCATAGCCATAACCAGCCAAGGGAGGTGTATCCAGCCCAGAAGCAGCTGGCTGTGGTGCAGTGGAGTACATGTAGTTGAAGAGCAAGTCCATCTGGCTTCGGGGAATGCCACCACCCTGGTCACTTAACTGAAAAGTAACATTCAACTGAACTTTACCAAGTCTTACATTACATTTAATGATACTTACTCTTACCACATAAGTATCTTCATTATAACTTTACAGGTTGATCCAGATGACAGAAAATAGAACTAGAAGGTAAAGGTGGAAACTGGAAACAAATTAATTATTAAAAATTAATTAATTATGTATTATTAAAATGCATGAATTGTAAAGCATTTTTAATTACATTCTGGCAACATAGCACCTTATAAGCACTCAACTACATTATACACTGTATTTGTGGTTAGAAAGTAATGGAAGTATTTAATGTATGTGTTTAGGTACAAATTTTATAGAAAAGAGGAGGATAAGGAAGAGAACTCTCAGGAGAAAGTGCCAAGCTATTAAGACTTTATAGCACTTGGAACCTAATTTGGAACCATTCCTAATCCTTATCCTTACAGGATAAGGATTAGGAATGGGATGGGGGGAACTTTTGGAGATCTATAGAATGTATCCATATTTCCACATATAAAGATAACATTACCATAATGTTTTCCAGGAATGCATTCTACACAGATCAAGAATTGTGTCTGCCTATGTATGTACTTATAAAATTCACACTCCTCCCAAGTAATTATTGTGTCAATGGCATTCAATTACTATTTTTTTATATAAATTGATCATATCCACTATTTATTAAGCTATTCATATTACAAGTTTAAAATACTTCATTTATCAGTTACAAAAACTAAATTATTTTTTAAAACAATACCTGTATATTTAGCATTAGTCCAAGCTTTCTGCGTAATAAACAGTACACAAAAGATTTGACTGCCCCCCCCCCCCACAAAAAAAAAAAAATTAAGACTAGTATAATGCAATAATATACAGTACTGTGCATGTATTACTAAACACACAAGACAACATTAATATTTTTACAAAATCAATACATACCTTAATAGTAAGATCCTCATGACCCATGACTAGAAGCACATCTAGAGGAGGGAACTCATCAGTACTTGTCCCATAATGCTCAACAACGGCTCGTAAACTATTCTTGAAGAGTTCGAAAAGCATGTGATAAAGATGAGATGGAACGTACACAACTGTAGCAGGCGTTTTTTCAGCTAGAAAAAATGTAAAAGTTCTCACATTAGTCCACTCAGTGTATTTTAACTGAATAAATACTTCAGAATACCAATCTTTTCCTTCTGTCTATGGCATACTGGTCACATTTTCACATGCAGAAACTGAAGTTATTCCTTTTGAATTATTTAGTTCAGTCAAAGGGACTAAGCCTTGCTGCATTTTTACTTTCAAATTTAATGTAATACCAAACCACTAAATTGTGAATGAGAAAAGTATTCTGAATACTGTACTGTATTTAATACAAACCTGGGGCCACATTCACGAAGCAGTTACGCAAACACTTACGCAAACACTTACAAACCTGTACATCTTTTCTCAATCTTTGGCGTCTTTGTTTACAATTATTAAACAGTTAATGATCTCTAAAGCACCAGAAGGCTGTTTATAACAATAACAACAGTTGAATAGAATGTTTTCATGGATGTAAACTGTTTAATAAATATAACCAAAATCATCAAAGATTGAGGAAAGATGTACACAGTTCGTAAGTACTTGCGTAACTGCTTCGTGAATCTGGCCCCAGGCTATTAAAAATTTAAAAGTAATTTGTGATAAATTTATGTAAATTTCTGTCAACAAAACTATTACAGTATTATTAATTAACTTCCACATTATTTTCTGTTAAGCCAAGTACAGTGGAACCTCTGTTTTCGTATGCCGCCGTTTTTGTATTTTTCGGTTCTCGTACTAAATTTCTTCAAATTTTTTTTATTTGGTTCTTGTCATTTGCCTCAGTTTTCAGAATTTGTTTATACACGTATGGGTCTACTGACCGCGTGGCGCTTGCAGTTTACCAGTGTCTTCCGACTATTGATGATCACACTTTAATTCTTTGTGAAGAATCAGTGTTTTTGTTCTTTTTTTTTGTTTGTGAACATAAAAGTTCTTATTATATATAATGCCATGGGTTCCAAGAAAGTCAGTGGTAATGTTCAACCTAAGAAAATAGTTGTGAGGATGACGATAGAGGAAAAACAAGAGATCATTCATAGCGAGATAATGTGATGTCTCATTACAGACAAGTGATAAAATGTAGGGAAAAACAAGTGTCTATAGACAGATTCTTAGTAAGACAAGCAAGCAGTGAGCCACAACTAGGTCCTAGTGGTATGCCTGTAAAACATAAGAGAGAGAGAGTACCCAGAAATGTCATCATTGCTGTTATAATGTGATGGAACTCCCGTTCCAAACACCTCTCCTCCTCCCCCCTGCATCACTGTCTTCCATATGCCAACAAGAGTCCACAATAAAGGTAAGGTACCCAAGAGTATTATTCTGTATAAAATGTATTTTTTAGTCAATAAATTTGGAGGGTATGTAATGAATTAATTCAATTTACATTATTTCTTATGGAAAAATGTGTAAATTATTGGTTTTCATACCGTCTCTGGGAACGGATTAAATACGCAAACTGAGGTACCACTGTACTTGGCTCTGCATTTTAGAGTGATTAACCCAGAGGTAGCAAAATACAAGACCAGTTTTGTTCATACCAAAACAAAGATATTCCTGGTCCCTATTCAGTGCATATCTAATGCAATACAAACAATATTATGAAATATATTCCTGCATATGGCATTGGGAGGCATCAGATCCCCCACCCCAAAAAAAAGGGGGTTTGAAGGCCATACTATGACTTGTGACTTAGAAACATCCGTTTTGGTAATTTTGTGTACAGTATAGGTTTTGAGCTATTATTGGTTTTGGTTAATGTTTTATGCATTTTATTAATATTTAAACTTATCAGTAATATTCCTTTGGGCATGGACATATATAGTCATAAATAATGTACAAAACTTTAGTGATAAAATGATTTGCACATCAGCTTGCCAAACAGTATTACTTGTGAACACATACAATGGTAGAATTGTATCGAAATGAGAAAAGTTAAATATAGTAATCTTTAAAATTCAACAGTTAAAAATATGTACTGTAATACTATACAGTACTTGCATTCAAAATTTTATTTAATAGAGAGAAGTGCCCTTCCTTGATCTATAACCAAGAAAGGAAGAACGGCGCTTTCAGAACAAATTTTATCGGAACCTGTAAACTACATACTGTACTACAAAATTTAATCATTTGTTTTTGTCAAATTTTTTCTAATAAATTTGTTAAAATAATCAGCCACCCTGACATTAATATATTTGACCCCACACACAGACATGAAGATTCATTAAGTGAAGCCAAAAGTAGGGAATGCATATGTAAAGTAATTGGGGATATAAATATAAATGATCAAAGCAACAACCGCAACTTGCAACTTATTTTCAGGAATCTGTTCCTATACATTAACTACATTGTTTATATACAAGAGGGTACATTGGGTTGTGAGAGTACATAACATGGGTGTCCTTACATTCTTGCAAAACCACTAGCATGCATAGCATTTCATTAATAAAATTCTTAAAGAAAAGCACTAACACAATCATTCACTGGTCCATTTAACTGCCATACTAACTCAAGTTTGACTGCTATACACACCAGTTAATTAAATTTTATCCCTATTGGGCACAAATAGATTATTATATTTTAACATAAAAATGCACCTAGTCCCAATCAAATGCACCAATTATAAAAATGCAGATTCAGTTGTGCTCTCTGCTTATCTATAGCAAGGAGCTGGCTTAAGCTCACAAAAATGTATACAAAACAGGTAAACAAGTTTAAGCAGATACAGTACCTGGAGCTCCAGCTTCTTTTATAGTTTTTGTCGCCTTGTCCTTTTCTGTGGGTGCAAGTGAGCAAATCATTCTACCATTAGTGTCGCTAAAGACCACAAACCAAGTGATATAACAACAGATAAACTTTGAAAAGATCAGTCTTTAATGAAAATAATTTATTGAATAATTATGAAATTTTCAATGATTAAGTATTATTTAGATGGATTCCTTAATTCATATCTACTTATCACTGGTTAAAGTAAAGAAAAATTAATCAGAACTATGTATCTAGATAAATGTAATTTAGTTTGTATTAATTGTTAGTAAAATAATAAAAATTTTAGCGTCACTTTGCAAATTTTAATATTACGGTATAAGTATTATTTGGAATCAACACTTATTTACTTAAAAAAAAAAAAATGAAAATGAACTCTCAAAAACTCCAGCTTGGCCAGTCATGGAAATACTGTATAAACAAAAGCAAAAGTTAAGAGGGTTCAATTTTCCATACATTCAACAAGAAACATTTGCAGGAGCTTTAGGCTGTCTGCAAACACTTCACCAATCTACTACAGTATCATGCATTAATTTGACTTGCCAAATTGTCTCGGTACACTTTTCTCAGCCTTGAAATTTATGGCTTTTGCATTCTACATCATCCATATTTTCATTCCTTACTTTGTACTCCTAACACTACATACTTTAAAGATCATCCATTTCTTCTGCTCTAATTTGATTTGCCTCATTTGTACAAAACCATTTTGCAACCACCTGTATATGGTTACAAAATTATCCGTCATCAAATTTTATTCTATACAGTACTAAGTTTTTATAGTAAACTACTACACTTACCATTATGATATCTTAGTACAAGTTCTGGGGATGCAAGATAATACTGGTCACAAAGAAAGCGGGCATTGGCATATGCATCTTCTATCACACGAACAACATCACAGTGAGGATCTATACATCCTATATGATTCTGAGCATTGACACCTTCACCAAAGAGTATGGCTGAAATAAAAAGAATGTTTCATGATTGCATATGTATAAGATTGTATGGGTATCGACATTTGACTAAGAACATATTACTCTACCATCTTTTTAATTTAATCTAAAGAAATACCGAGATACACGTACAATACTAACCCAAAGCACAAAATGTACAGTATATTAAACAGAAGTGAAAACACTATTCCACTGTTCCACTATCTGAAAACTTTTATAAGCATACAACAATACATCAAACAACATTTTGGACAAGTCTGAGATATAGTACTGTACTGTATTGACAAAAAATTATTATATTAAAAATATGCAGAAAGTTGGCATTAGTGAATGTTTGCTGGTTCTGTAATTAAAACAGAAAACTAAATTGTTATAGAGTAGGTGTGTTGTGCATGTGTTGTTCGTGCCAAGAAAATTATATTTTGCTATGAATAGTGAAACTATTATGTATGAAAGAGATATTGGTGTGTCAGGAGTACGAAAATAAAGAAATAAAGCAGTGGAAATGGACACTAAGAAGCTGCAAGGTGTTTGGAGAAGAGAAATTAATACAAATTTAATAACTAAGACTGAAAAGCATATGAAGATGGTTTGGCCATGTACAAGATAGACTGGTGAAGAGAGTGAATGAGGAACGAGTACGATCTGTGCAGATGTTGAGATGGAGCATAGCTAGCTACAGTTTGTGGAAACATAATAAATGATATCTCTGCATATAACTCGTGAAGAACATTATACACCTAGTCTTATGCAGCAATAGGGTGCTGCTACGAGTAATTTGTTAGAGTGTAGCTGTGATGCTATGCCATATTTAATAAATAATGGTAAATGGTCCTGTGTTATTTTTTAACATTTACCAACTTTCTAAATACTGTACTGCTATTTTATCTACTCTGGGGTGATGCCTCTCCACTTCATGTGTCAAATCTGTAATAATGGAATAAAACTACACTATACTGTAATTCCATATAACTTGTGAATGCCTTTAGTTAGCTTAGTGGAAAGCTGTTGCAATGAACATGAACCACTTTGGAATAAGCTCTAATTTGATATGCTGTACCTAGTAATTATATACTATTTTAAAGAGATCTATTTAATTGTTATTTAAATATTACGTAATTAAGCAGGTGTAACATAAGTCAAAACTTACTGTGCTGGTTGATAAGCATCCTGATGGAGATGCGATTCATGTAAAATCTGTCGAGGAAATACTGGATGTTGGCCTTCTGTGTTGGCATTAATAGAGTGAGCATCCTTCAGCTCTAACACTCCCTGAGCCATTGTCATTACCACATCAGTGTGGCGATTACGAATTTTTAATAATGTGTCGGTGAACCTGTGGAAAAAAAAATTGCTTATTATAAGCTACATTTTCATCTTCAAAATGGGTGATCAAGTTCAGCTTCATACAAAATGAAACATATTCCAAAAAAATAATATTTAAAAGTTATTACTGTATACAGAACTGTACTGTAGAAAAGATATAAATCACAGTTATATCTGTGGATGTACAGTGTTAACAAATTATTCACAAAACTATAAGTCTTTGTATATTCATATAGGAGCCATCTTAAAATGTTGCCGTATTTAATAATACTGAATAAGACATTTTTGTTTTAATTTAAGTACAATACTACAGCTCAGGAAATACATCAGTAAACCAGAATAATTAATATATTAAGGCTTATAATGGGGTGAATAATTTGTAGACTCCTAGTATTACACATTATAAGTCATCAATATTTTTAGTTCAGTAATATAACAAAAGATGTCTTATGCTAATTCATACTAATTTGTGATATAGCAATTATATTTACAGGAAAACCATTTTGTGTACATAACTCACTTTTAAGCACAAAATATTTATTAAATGTACCCACTAGCTGTACAGCTCCTCAACTAAGACAAATTGAGGAATGAAGTATAGTAATGAAAGAAGTAGGCAGGTTTTATTGCATAAAGGCAACCGAGAAAGTTAACTTCAGGCAGGAATATCTCAGGATATCAAGAGGGTGGTGTAATGAATGCAGGGTGGAGATAAAAAGGACAACATTCTATATTGAGTACAGAGAGAATACAAGTTGATGTAATGAACACTGTGCTGTGAATGTACCAAGTCTGAGGGTGGTGGTTGTAATGGTTGTGGTAATAGCTGCAGTGGGTGTGAAATTAAATTTTTTTTATTAAAAATAAGCTTTAATGCTTATCAAAACATGATAAATGTGCTAAAACAATCAATGAAAAAGTAATCGGAAAGACACTATAGAACATACTGTATATGAGAAGTGTGTGAGCTAGGTGTAGGTAAATAGACAAGACTAAACCTTTAGTAAAGATAGGCTTCAGCATTAATCCTTTACAAAAACAAATATTGTTATTGCAGTTATATTATTGTTTGTGAAAATTTCATACAGTATTCATCAATTATTGCTAATAAATTGATTACATACATACAGTACACTACAGTATATTAACAAAATGCTTGGAAATATCGTACTATACTTGCCTGTCAAGAATAGAAGAGTTGGAGCAACTGCCATTCTCAAACTCAAGAAGGTCCATAAAACTCATACGATAAAGGTCTCGCACGATACACACAGATGGCATGTGAAGGAGCTTCTCCGGCAACAAATGGAATTCCTTCATTATGTTTGCAAGTCGCACTGGCAACTCCTTGCGTAGGAACAAGAATGAATCACTGTTGGTAGCATTTTCACCTGTCAATTAAAAATTCTGTATAAGATGGAAGATCAGGGTAATGTTAAATTACAGTCTGATACATTATATGGCACATTAAAAACCAGGAGAAATGTTTTTGACTCAGTCAGTTCTTCAAACTTAAAAGCATAACCACACCTAACTTTTTTCCTAACCAAAATGAACCTAGTGTGGTCTAATCTATCATGTCCAGAATGTATAGTATAACATCCCAAAATACACTAATAGTGTCGAGTTGTAAAATTATTTTACAACTCATTATTTCATACTGTTCCATATAAAGATATTCTTAAAATGCTCCCCCCCCTCCCCGGGTTCTACAGTGCCCTCTTTCAATAGAAACCTTCATTTTACCATGATGCTATAACTTCAAATCAATATGAAGAAAAGATCTCAAAATATTGCATAGAAATGCAAGAAAAATAATGATGCAAAAAGAATCATTATACCAGGAATAATTAAGGTACAGTACATAATTTCTTACAAGTGTAGCAATTAAAGTTTCATCATATCTTTGGCAAAATTTGATAAAATCCAAATAGCAATGAAAGCTTAATCATTCACTACCTGTACTTTCCTTTCAGGTACAGTATTCTGGATATTTACACTACTACCGTTGGTAAATAAATTAGCTAGACAAACCATATGCTTGATAACTTCACATGAGTATGCTGCATCACTATTTCTGTTGCTTTGTTGTGATGAGTGCTGAGCATTTGTTGTAAACATTTTATATCATTTTCACAAGGGAGTTTTACTGGGAAGCCTAGCACATAAAAATATGAGGTTATCTTAAACAACATGCTATTCTTCCCTGAAGAGCAGATATATTACATGGATGATTTTATCTTATCTACACCATGTTCTAAAGTCTTACAACACAGCTTTAAACAACACTGAAAAATAAATATTACTCCAATTTATAACAGCTTCGAACGATCAGCAAAAGACACAAAGTCTCTTTAGGTTCTAAAAATTGGCTTTCTTTCACTAGATAATACAAGTACCAGTACTTGTAACAACTTCAGAAGATAATATCTATCTGATTAATATATTGACAGGCACCAGTGTATTTCTGGCTACCCGAGTCAAGGGTATGGGGTAATTATTAGTTTGGTACAAAGGTCATGCATGTGGGTTAAGCAAGCATGGCCGGACCTTCATATTACATACCAGTGAAATTAAAATTACCCTTGTGAACTATGGGGACCCAAGTATACTTCAGCCATACCACATATGAAAAGAGCGAGATGATATGAAGGGAAGAAGCATCTTCATTGAGAGTTTTCCATTAGGAAGACAGGAATGGTTCCCATTTTAAGGGTGAAACATGATCATAAGATGATAAATGGGGAGAGTGAGCATTAGATGTTGAACAGGAAAAATCAAGCATTACATGATGAATAGGGAAAAGTGACCATTAGATGATGAATGGGTGGAAGTGACCATTAGATAATGAATAAAAGGGAAGTGACCATTAGGTGATGAATGACAAAGTGCTATTAGAAGGATTAGTAGGTAGGGGAATATAAGAAAGTAGAACATTAGGAGAGACAAGGGGAAACATTAGAAGGGAGGGGGGGGGGGCATTAGGAGCAAGAGGGGGTAACATTAATTAGGATGAAGAGGGGATCATCATAATGTAGAGGATGGGAAAACTGAGAGGATAAGGGTAAAACTAGTAAAAAAGTGAATTTCCACATTGCCACAGAACACAAAAGAGCAATCAAGGAATCAAATGAACACAAACAAAAGAAACAAACAGTGTTTGAACAAAAAACAGCGCACTTGCCAAAAATCGGTAGGCATCTTATCAACTGAAGATAGGAGAAAGGGGGTAAAACCTGTAACAGTGGGGGATGTAACCCACTGTCGCAATGAATACACCTGTGTAATGAAGGAGGGATGTAACTGTACGGTTGAAGAGGGAGGAAAGGGCAAGGAAATGGAAGAAAGGGCAAGGAATGGGAGAAAGAGCGAGACAGTTCAGGCAAGCTAAGCAGACGATCGATACTTGAGAGGACAACGACCTCGACCTCAACCTAAGGCAAGCCAAAAGTATCAACGCTTATTTATGTCAATCAGCGGCTTCAACTACATCCAACACTGTATGTATACAAGTTGTCCATATCTGTACTGATTATATATCTACATTTAATTCACATGCACCCACTTCCGCATGGCAAAAAAAAGTTTCCAGCTACCATGGTTGTCCAATACTGGAACCTCGGATCATCCTTGAGCATGTTTACTGTTTATTTCACGGCGTGATATTCCTCTCTCCTTGGGTGCATGCAGGTGATTGTAACTTTTCCACTGCCGCCCACTGGATGGGTTTGTGGTGCATATATATGAAAAACTCTTACTCTTTGTGTTATGACCTCTTGAGGTTAGCCTAAGGTTGTGATGTTAAGTTCGATGAGTTATGAAGCGATTTTTTATTTATGTACAGATATGTTAAACTATGTAACTATCTTATCAGCGCAGTAACTTGCTTCGCTACGAACTAAACTGAAACTTAGGTTATCTCTAATTTATTGCACACTAGCACCTTCCCGGCTCCCCCAAACCCCGCCCCTTTCTTGTTGGTCTCCATTTCTCATTCTCTTCCCCAAGACATTTGTAACAAAGGATGGAAAGTGGAAAAGGAAAGAGAATAACTGCAGGTCTTCTGCAGTTACCTTGTTCTTATGTTCTTAAAGAGAAGGGGGGGGGGGAAAGGGGGGAAGAAAGAGAGGAATGAGACATTTGGAGTGGGCGGAGAGACGAGGAGAGGAGGGAAGGGGAGGATAGGGAAGGGAGGAGGAGAGGAGCACGCGAAAACTTAATGTACTCTGTGACCTTGTACAAGTCAGCGTCAGCAGGGCTAGACTCACTCTCGCTCTCAAAAAGTGGGGCGCGCACCGTTATCCTCCTCACCCTTTTATCCAACACATCAGCCCAGCGCCCCAATGATGGGGAACCGCACTGACTCAGGTGACAAGAATAGCCCCCCCTCCTACTTCTATATACCTTTATCCAGCCCATCCCCATGTTTTGGTGTTACTTATTAGTAACGAGGAGGACCATAGTATATATACCGATGTACAGCGAAAGTAGGAATCTGAACTATTGTGTTGGACAAAGCGGAAAACTATTTTTACGTGTGTTGCTTTAACAAACTAAACCTAACATAACCTTCCTAGGCCTGATATATAGTACATGTGTGCGCTATACTAGGCCTAGGAATATTTAAGTTTTTTTTTTTAGCTTCATTTATATTAAAAGAATTCCCTAGTAGTCGTTATACTATCTAAAGGCTTAGTAATACCTATCACAATAATACCTACCTAAATAAGGAGGATGGGTTCCTTTATCACATACACGAAATATTTTCAAAATTATTACTACTATTTTTAAAACATATCCATGTTTATGGCTGAATTTATTAGATATACATCCGACTTACTATACACAATATATACGTCAAATGCAATAAATTATAACTGCATTACACTAAAATAAATAAATTACATAACGCAATAATACCACTAATATCGTTAACTTCAAATAATACACGATAAAACAAAATACTATAGCAGCACTTCCGAGATATCAAGTACAGTTATTACTTAACATTTGAAGTTATAAGTGAAGTTACATATAAAGACTAACGGTAAACACAGACGTAACCACTGGCAGACCCCCCCCCCACTGTCAGGCAGCATCCGTGTGAAGGATGTCCATATCCTTCTAATAATGGCAATCAAACTACAACTCCCAATACATCCTGGCTCTGAGAGCCTGGGAACATCCAAACATCAAGTGGCCTAGCAGCAGCAAATCTAGTTCAACATTCTGAGCACGTCTGGTGGCAAAATTATTATATAATCTGTGATGCCACAACTTTCGCAGATTTAATTACAACTAAATAAACGCTTAAAATACACAACTCTCGCAATCTCTATCCAAATTCTATGTTATGAAATTAAAATGTATTATTTGAGGCCAATAGATATGACGGCAGTAACATATTATATCCGCAGTTAAATTGCACATGGCATCCATACCTAGCGGGAAAATCATGCTAGAGTAACGTTAAATCAACGGAGGACGAGGAGTCATTGTTACATCAACATCTCTTGTCCTGCCGAGTATAGCTGCCCTAGCGAGTATAATATATACATTACTACAGTTTAAAACAGCAAGAGCGTAACCACCATACGTCACAGTTGCGCCTCACTCACTCCTCACTGAGTGCCCTTCTCACATTCAGAATGATCAAGGAAGTGTGTACCAGGAAGTTTGGTGATGTCACAAGCACAATCAGGAAGCGCGGGGGGGGGGGGGGGGGCCCGAGTAACTTAGCAAACTGCCAAACGATTAATTCGTATACATTCTAGTGTATAAAATTTTATAAGAGTTTTGTTGTGACGATGTTTATCTCTGCGCTGCCTTCTTTCAAGATCTGTTACAGTATTCACAAAGTATACACAGATTAAAATGATGTTTTAACCTTCGCATTTATTCTCTAAGGGTTATAAATATTACAATTGTTTATGTGGAACTTGGTAACTCGCTTGCATATTGGCCATAATATTTTGACTAATAGTAATTTAATTGAAAGAACCTACACACACAGTCCTGTTTCACTCACACGTACACCATTTCTTGTTCAATGTCCAGATTTTCAGGATGAAAGTAAATTTTCCAAGTGATTCCCTTATATATCAGCTATAATTACATATACACGCACTCCTTTATTAGATATACAGTACTAATTTATTTTAATGTATCCAAGTTTGCGTCTTTCTGCTCTATAACCAACTTTACTAGTATTGTAATACTGTAATTACCTTTCTTTCTCCTGTAGCTTGTACGGGAGCTATATACCCATACTGACTCAGTACCTTCGTTTGACAATTACTCACTTTTATATTTAAATGGTCAAGATATTAAACAAACCTAAAATTCTCGATAATTAAAAAAATAGCAGAAAATTTGTTTAAGAAATCTTAAGTCGTTGTCGAGATCGTTCAACAACGAAAACAACCGGTTCTAAATTTGGCAACCGAAGGGTTCATTAATTAATTTATGATATTTAGAAAAATAAAGAGGCCACTGGTGTTGTTTAATCAACTAATCATTTAACCTTTGACAAATTTAGCCTCTGCAGACCCCCAACTGGAACAGCCAAGCGCAAGGGAAAAGGCTACGAGCTCCAGCGAAAGTACTAGTCAAGGCTTTGACTAGAAGAGGGGCTTTTAACAAGCCAGGCTTGACCGTCCAGTCAAGGAAATTATCACGTATCACTCCTCGACGTGCTGAGCGATTCTAGCAAGTAAACTATTTTACACGAGTGTCCTCGTGAAAACATTCTCAGAACATTCATTACATTCTGAGTGAACACGTGAGCACACAAGGTCATAGCTTGGCTCGAGACAGTTGATAATGCATTTTACATTTTTGTGTGTGGATAAGTAGGCAGGAGGGTTACTTAGCAGACAAAATATTGAAGTTCTTGCAAGGCAGGAACAAGTATAACATTTGGGGTTTAAGGCTCATGCTCTGTAATGATATGAAACACTGCTTTACTGAATTATATGAACAATACGTAATGCGGTATTTTTCCTTTTAAATTGATGTATATATGATATTTATACTGTATATTATTTAAGAGAAAAGAAAAAAAGGTAGCTTTTTTTATTATTATTTTCTACCACAGACGTGGCCACACATTTACAATGCTAATCAGCATATATAAATTTTCTTCTGTCCTCCATGGACAGGGTTAGAGATGTGCTAAACACATAGTTCATAAAGGCAAGGTCGGAGTGTGTGGTGCTGGCCAGTGACCCAGACTGTTGTGCTGATTGCATCACTGCTGACTTCAACGTCTCCCAGACTCGTTACTCAATACTAGAATGTCACATGAAAGTGTGAAAAACCATATGGAAAAAAATCACACATAAAAGTATGTCAAGGGACCACATATATGTGACCCCTTGACATACGACATACTTCCCGCGTAGTGGAAGCCATCTCCATCCACGATTCATAAGTAAATACAAGGGAACTCCAGCTCCAAGAGACGGGGAAACGCAAATGAGCTGAAGATTGATTGATTGATGAAGATTAAGCCACCCAAAAGGTGGCACGGGCATGAATAGCTCGTAAGTGGTGGCCCTTTTGAGCCATTACCAGTATCAAGAGCTAATACTGGAGATCTGTGGAGGTGCGACTGCACCCTGCGTGACGGGAGATGTCTCCCCCGTCGAGCTGAAGAAATGTGAGGAAATACTTATACCCGTAACAGGAAATTACCTATTAGTACTTATCTGACTACAGGGGAAGTGAGGTCTAGCTCTTTATACCTCGCTTATTACTTTTTGTTGTACGTGTTGCGTTATAATTAAACTATTCTGGCGGTCAAATTCTTTGTCCAATCTGGATTTAAAGTTAATTATTCTTTTAGTACAATTCGGTTGTTGACCACCCATACAGGGCACGAATATTTCCTTACCTTTCCTCATTAGCGTGCTCAGCTGCCATATGTGACCAACAATTAGAATTAAAACGTCAGGGACGTGAAATTATAAAAAACCAGATACAATGCAAAGCTAATAAATACATAGATATTGTAATTATTTTTGTTGTAACTAGATCATATTTTACGTGCAAGGTATGCAGGTTAGTTGTAATTGTTAATGTAAAAATCTCCGCCGAGGTCTGATTAAGATCATTTGTGCTAGCTGTAATCCTTTTTTGCACTACCGATCACATGATGAGTACAAGGGTACACATTAAACTAGCCGTCTCCGGCGGCAATAATCAGTCATCAATTTAGTATAGGCAGGCCATAAGGAGCTAAACCACGCTTCCCTGTTGTTGTTGTTTTAGATTCAGCTACTCGGAACAAAAGTTCCATGTAGCACGGGCTATGGTGAGCCCGTAGTGGACTTACCTGGCACAGGAGCAGGGCAAGTAGCACAGGCTATAGTGAGCCCGTAGTGGACTTACCTGCTCGCTTCCCTGTAGTCGCTATTAATAAGTATGCACACGCCCTGGAGAGGAGAACAAATCACCTGCTGTGTCCTTCCAATACCTGCACCACCATTCCTCTCCCCCTAGACCAACCTTCCCCCCAACCCCTACTAAGCCTTGAGGGCATCAAGCCAGTCAGCCACGCGCTGATCCGGGTGCCACTGTGTATAATGGCTCTAATCCAGTTTAATACCATCAGGTGGAATGAAGGTCAATGAAAGGAAGCGTAAATGTAGCACAGTTCACGTAAGAGATTGTAAAAGCAGGCCCAGCAGATGTAAAACAAGAAATGAAAGTAAAATACCGTACATTAAATACATTAGTGAATTTTAGCTCAATATTACATTAGTTTAAGATACTACTATAGCTAAGAATGTCGCAATCACATTATGACTTATAAGTATCGTGTTATTTGTTTAAAACTCTGGATTACATTATAGTATTCTTGTCTTAACTTCGTCCAGGTGTTTGCTTGAAAGAGATTACCAGACAAGGTTAATTATCTCTTTGCTTACAATGTATTGACCCATTTACGGCACTGCTTCATAGCCAGGTAATGAACTTGACCGCCTCCTGAC
Organism: Procambarus clarkii; assembly: GCF_040958095.1. Classification (NCBI taxonomy): domain Eukaryota; kingdom Metazoa; phylum Arthropoda; class Malacostraca; order Decapoda; family Cambaridae; genus Procambarus; species Procambarus clarkii. The sequence goes on from NC_091178.1 coordinate 11,297,464, forward strand.
CTTCATATACAGCCTAGCAAGTTTTCTAAACCGAACATGTAAGTCCCGGCTGGCTTTGGGGTGCCTGAGCAAAGGTCAACCTTAGGCAAGAAGCCTTGTACCTCTTTATGCTATACTCTACCCGAGGTGTCTTGCAATAGGATGGATGTAAAGGCTTACTATTATTTAAACACAATCTATTTAAACAAATGGCGTTTGAAGTATCGAGAAAAGGCGTTCATTGTTAATGAGTGCCACAGAAGAAAAACAGGTTGAATAGATGAGATTTAACTGGTTCACCGCGAACTTCAACTAGTTAAAACATGGACGTACAGAAACGTGAGGAGGGAGATAGCAGGGGAAACGATTGAGCACGCAACGCAGCGCGTGTGCGTGCGTGCGCACAAGAACTTGCCACAATGGGGAACATTAACGATATTTATGATAAATTAAATAACGACGACGGAACTCCAGTCACAAATAGGTCATTGGCCGAACACGCCATGGGCACGAACAACCGCATGGACTTTGCAGGTTAGTATACAATGTATACTCGCTAAACATCAACCACAACTAGTTAACGAGAAGCTGATACGTGGGATAAAAAGAGAGATAATGAGGAAAGAGGAAATTTACGTGTAATGTACAACACAACCAATGGACGCCCATGTGATGAGGACGAGTTTGTGAGCGGTCCAAGTAATGACGTCAGGAAGTGGCCGGAGTGTGTACGTGACCTGCAGGACGGGGGGTGTGTCCCTTACGTCACACACGCCCACATCTCACTCATTAACCTTCGCTACAGTCTTTTTCTTATTATATTTTTTACATTATATATATATACAAATTTTAATTATAAAAAATATAAATATATATTAAAAAGGGGTGGTAGGGGAAGCAAACACTTGTATGTAGTCAAACGACAAGATTTTCTCCGATTGTTCTTTTATTTCCTTCTCCGAGGCTACGAGTCACCATAATTGCACTGTATGTACTCGTCTACTTGTGCTTGTCAGGGTTGAGCTTGAGCTCTTTGGTGCCGTCTCTCAGTCAACTGGTATACAGGTTCCCGAGCCTATTGGGCTCGGTTATTTCTACATCTGAAGCTGTGTATGGAGTTTCATCATATCACTTACTAATCCATTCCATTTGTTAACTACTCTAACACTAAACAATTATTTCTAACGTCCCTGTGACTCATAAGTATGCGAGTGTGTGTATTTACTATTTGTGCCTGCATAATAAAGCTATTGGACCCTTTCTTTCTAACAATCTATTTTCCTTTATTATGTCCACTACATATATTTCTCTCTAACACTCGCACGCGCGCACACATGCACGCACGCATGCATGCACGCACACGCACGCACGCACATTGGATGTGCAAGGATCCAGGGGTCTTAAGTGCTGTTGGTAGGGGGTAGACTTGATCAACAGCACAGGGGCCAGCTCATGAGCGTGCGTGCACGGGTGTGATTTTAAGAACTTGAGAACTAAAGGTCAAATGAGCATAGTGTGACAAATCGAAGATTACCTGCTGTCATTTGATTCATTTACAAGGTAACGCTATCGTGGCCCTAATATAATGTGCAGACCCGTTAGTTCTTCCCTTATGCTCAAGAGTGTTTACACTCACACAAAATCTCATTTGAAACTACGATAAGATAAACTTCCACGTCCCCTTAAGCCAGCTGAGCAACAGCCACCATGATATGCCTCGCTACATTACACTACTGTACTTGTTTCTGTAATTTGCAGCAACTTTCCCAAATTATTTTGATTTAAAGTGAATTATGTTTAATTGTTCAAGAACAACAAGTAAATTGCTTGTTTAAATTCAGTACATTCTTAGTATAGAGTACCACGTGAAAGCAACGCATGAACTAGATTAACTTCCATACGTTGTTGTTATAGATTCAGCTACTCGGAACACGTTCCAAGAAGCACGGGCTATGGTGAGCCCGTAGTGGACATACTGGCACAGGAGTGGTGCTGTGTGTTCCATACGACCGAGACACCTCACCTTGTGAAACATACAACCGTGAATTTTAACCTTGAGCACACCTCAGCCCTACCATTCTTCCCACCATACGGCACCGGCTCCGCTCTCATCTCACTCTTATCTCTCACACGACGGTTCGAGTTCAAGTCATGTACAAACATATTAAGTTATCGCTACATAATGTCAACACAAGACTGTACTATTTACACCAAATTATTTCTCACACATGTATATGCCTAACTGCCATATCATTAGTTACATACGCTTTTTGAATAATAACAAAAGTTACAATTGTACTGGATTACTTTGGTACCATCTGTGCTTCCCATTTTTAGTGGGTTTGGGCGGACTTCATGTTGTGTAATCTTTATCATATCGTGCCATCGTGGTCCATTGGTACGGTGGCCGTGTACGGTGGTCGTCTGGGGTGACACAGGTCTGGTTCGATCCTGCTATCATGCTCAAAAAAAAAAAAAATAATCGGTATACATGACATTATTGTGTTTAACTATGTATTAAATATGTTACTAAAAGTACTTCGCTCTATATTGCATGTATGAATACAAAACTAATGGAGAATTCAGTTCTACCTATGTGTCTAGGCTCTATTTTATAACCATTACTCCCGATCATGTATTTATACTCTCTTTATCGAGTCATCATATATAGTTGTAAACAATAAATCACCTATACCTAAGAGACTGAACAGTATAAACTTTGCTTGTAACATTATATTCTAACGGTTTGAGCCTCCTCTTAGTTCATTATGGCCAAATTCACTGTGGAATGGTTGTTTGCAGGTTTTGTGTCAGCTGTAATTGTGAAGATTTATAGATAGATAATTCTAATTCTAAGATAAAGTGAAGTAACTTAGAATATCTTAGAATTAACACGAAACAATGGGTATAAATTGGATAAATTTAGATTTAGGAAAGACTTGGGTAAATACTGGTTCGGTAACAGGGTTGTTGATTTGTGGAACCAATTACCGCGTAACGTGGTGGAGGTGGGGTCCCTCGATTGTTTCAAGCGCGGGTTGGATATGTATATGAGTGGGATTGGGTGGTTATAGATAGGAGCTGCCTCGTATGGGCCGGTGGGCCTTCTGCAGTTGCCTTTGTTCTTATTAGAGCAATTTTTGTCGTGGGAAGAATTTTATGGCAGTATTTTTTGCCGTTTATTTAAGAACATAAATATTTAAATAAATAAATAAAACATAAGAATTATAGGGCAAGGGCAATCTGTCTGTCTTATGAATTACGTCTGAATTTGGCCGTTTGCCCGTACGACCGAAAATGGACGTAATTTGAAAATGAAAAATAATCGAAAATAAATTTTGGATTTTTTTCTCCAAAATAGCAAGGGTCCTCTGGTAGGTTAGGAGGGCAAGAAGTTCTCCTAAGGTTTCAAAACGTCATGAAAACCGTTAATTGAAAGTTAACCTCTCCTAACCTAACCAAGTAAGCCGCAGGACTCGAAACAAGACAGTACATCATATTCGTGAGCCGATTTCATTTCAAATTACGTCCATTTTTGGCCATAGCGCATACGAACGAAGAGCGACGTAATTTTAAGAGGATGGGTTGCCTCGGCAGGCCTTTTGGTCCACACTAGGTGGAATTTATTTAAATTCACCCCAATTCACACAAATGCTTATCCAATTTCTTATAGTGTATTCAATGAGCGTGTTCAGCCGTTTGTTTTACTAATACTAGTTGGCAGTACATTCAACTAATTCATTTGCTATTTTATTAATATTCCTGCGGGACTTGGTATCCAGAGTACAAGTTCACTGTTCTCAAAAGCAGCAGCGATATATAGCGTGATTGTATTACCTTGTGTTGTCTATGGAGGATGTGGTACACGGAGCTTATATGGATGTTTTATATTGTATTACAATTTATTTATGAATAAGTGACTATATAAATGAAGGTACTCTTGTAAAAATTTCTAATTTGGTGTAGGTGTTCTCTTGTATCCTCCCCTCTACATATTTATTTAAAATTTAATCAAATTTTCTTAGCCGTTCTTCGTAGGGATGGTGCCTCTTAAGTCTTATCATTCACTGTATACTTCCCTTCAACAGTGGTGCTTGAAACTGTTTTCTTTCTTAATTTGGCCAAGATTAAATCAAGGGTACTCTAAAACCGACTTTTTTTTTGCGTTGGTTTGTATATACTAAGTTGTTTAATGAAACAACCGCGAATAACGATTGTAGGCTGCAGCACAACTTTCCAACCGGTATTGCATATAAAATTTCATCGTTAAACCTGACCAATTTGAGTCAGTTATTCAAGATATTTATCTTGGGTTGGCACTTTTAGAATTATAATTAGTCTTATTTCACTTACACATTTCATTCATTCTACCTCCTTACTCAATGCATAAAAAGATAATCTGAATCATTTGTCTAATTATGCTCCCCTTAATGCTTTGGATTATTTTAGACACCTTTCAGACTTTCCTTGCATTCTTTACTATGATGATCACAACTGTAGCAATTAATCCAAGCGGGGTGTCGCAGACTAGAAAAGTTGTAGGATAAGATTAGAATTATTACTACACCTTATAGATATAAATCTTGGCATCCAACACCACACCTTAACCAATCCAGCATCTCTCCTCCACTGCCATCTGTTTAAACTTTTCTCACGAGCCTTTTGTTTGGGTATATCGAGAGCTTTTCAAAAGGTCAGGATGAAAATCTATTGACCACTATCCTCCGCTTCAAATAAATCTGAACGCAATTAGTTAATTCTTAAGACGAGAAAGGTCACAAACAAATGTAAGGTGCATTTTTTTCCTGCTACACCCACCACTCCCAAAATAGCGAGCTCCAACCTTGCCCAGTTACCCAGCAGATCCACCAGCCAACAACACATGCAGCTGTATAAATATTCCTCCAATAACTCTTACGTCATTAAAATCAGACGACGCATCATATGTGGAGTAATGAATTGCAAGCACACGTCCGTAGTGGTATAGAATATTCCAACACTTTCTTGTACGGTTATGCTTGCATCATTAAACTCACGGACAGGTGCGAGGTTTTATATGTATCGTCTATGATTCTAATACATATAAGAGCCCGATAAGTCAGAATAAGCTTAGGTGGTGTCAAGAAGTTGGAGAACATGATAAACTGGTAATTACCCTCAGAACCTTACCTTCCCTGGCTGTGCTGGCTGACCTTACCTGCCTCCAACTCGTCACGTATTATTAAAACTAGTAGCTAAATTGAGCATTCATAAAAATTCACAAAAACCTGGGCATTTACAATATTACCTATCAGCAGACGGGAAAATATCAACAGGCAGCAGCACATATCCGGGATAAGCTAGGTTAAACAATACATTTTCTTCATTGTTAATAAATCTCTGACGATGAAGGCTGACGTCTATGCCGGATATTAAACAAAAAATTAAGACCTCCAGTGAGCAGGAAATATCCAATGTTAGAAACTCAAAAGTAGTTACGTTCCGTTAATTTAACTCTAAAATTACTTTCGCTTTGCTATATGGGTTCATTCTCAGCTAAACACAAGTGTGACGGTAGAATATTTAAATTGTACGACTGGTAAACAAAAAACAAAACAATTGCATGATATGACTAGAAGGCTTGGCCGATGCGAGTCCGTTCTTCATAGACCCAACCACTCACATTTAAGTATTTGCCAAACTTCTGTATAAAATTTACAGAAATTGTATTTCTACGATGTCACTAGGTAACGTATCTCACATTTACAACCCTATTTTCAAAATAGTGCGAAACAATTTACAGTATTGTCAATACAGAAAATTATCAGATTGATTACATGTTTTCTTGTGCTATCTCTATCTTAAGCAGTCTCGCTAAAACATCGTACAGTTCGGTATATATTCCCTTCTACATCTTTCTTGAGAATTCAAAGATAGTTTTCATAGCCGTTCTTCGTATCTCAAAGGGGCAAGAAAAAGATCAAGGCTAACAGAGTTATTACTGACGCATCTAAATACAAATCCTAATACCCAATTAACCTAATTTTAAAAATTTGTGCATTTCTGTCTTGGTTTCAGATCCTTACTAATAATGATCCTCTGATCCCTTTTAAAATGGGGGCCTCATATAAATTTTACAACACATCCTCCAAAACCATTATTTAGCCGTATAAAAATACTTTTATCCTAACAGTGACTATACAACCTAATTAATCCTATGCCATCTTAAGCCTAATTTACTTCATTATGTGCTATACTGTGCCTTAGAAAGTTTAATTCTGGCTGCTTGCATTCTCTTTCCTGCTTTCAACAAAATTACTAAGACAAAACGTGAACTTTTGTGGGTCAAACTGTCCATTTTTATACGTTCAACCAATAATTGTTATAAGTACTATATTTTTATATGTTGCAATTTTGATACATGCGTTTCCTTCTTGTCTTAGAATCCAACACTTGTCAATATTGAATCGAATCTCCAAATTTTCAGTTCGCTTAAACAATTTATGGTAAATTGCATTAATAGGCTACATCAAGTATGTTAAATATTTTTTTTCAATTTAATGTTGTCTTATGAATGCATTAATTCAGCATGAAGTATGAACAAAAAGCTTCTCAACTAAATATAACTGGGATTTTGCAAACAAGAAACGCACTGGCTGACTGCACCACAAAGGCTGACCTTGTGGGCAATCAATTTGGGATACACTCAGATTTAAAACGCACCACAGCACTAACATCTGCCTCTCAATACTTGTTCATTACTTGAATGTTTCAGTAGTTTTTAGCTTTTATCACATTAAGGCAGCCATTCATTTTGTTTTTATTTTAAAACGCACACAGTCATTGCACAATTACAAAGTTGCGACATGTATAATAAAAAGTTGTCCAACAATCCTACTGTAACATGATGCAACCCTTCATTCGCCTCTTTTTTTCTGACCTTGTATTGCCCATGCACTTGAGGCAGTCTTATTTCATTTAAATAAAGTGATTTCTTAGCTATTGGAATATATTACACGTGTAAATAGTGGTTGAGAGAATGGCAACTTGGTCGTCCACGATATTTACCTTTCTTTTGTAATGTTGATCCTGACTCATGGGCAGCCTGGTGCAGTCTGTGTGCTGAAGGAAGTTGGTTTGTACCCGGTAACATGTATGTACAAAACCGCTAATGATGATTAGGGACCCAGTTAAATATCATTTTTCTTCCTCGTAGCTGAAGGTTTTGGAGGACCGTAGTGATCGTTTTAATTGTCTGTAGGTTTAGGATTCCTTAGGACTTGAGCAAGCTGTTTTAGTCTGTTTATTATTATTATTATTCTCATATACATGTCCGAGGAATAGTTTGCTAGTGAACATTTTCCCTCTGAAATGTGGAAGCATTGTTTGTCAATCTGCCTTTGTATTTATCCTCAGCCAAACATGTATAGCTTTTTTAATGGGAAGCCTGCGGCATGGGGGTTGGGAGGGGATAGGTGGGTGAGGATAGGAGGGGATGTGGTGGGAGGGGGGGGGGACGCAGCAGTGAGGAGGTGGACGTGCGCACAGTTCGTCACAGCTGCTTCCTCACCCCTCCCAGGTATTTCCTATCACCCCCCGCCCCGCCCCCTTCTCTCTCTCTCTCTCCCGGAATACTGGATATGGCCAGCTGGGCCGACCTCTAGCCGCTGTCTCGTGGCCCCACCCAGGTCACGCGATTAAACCCAACTTCACTATATACATTGAATAAATCACTGTGAAAAAGGGAAAACTATTGTTAATAAATGACAAACTGATGACGTGGCAATACCATTGATATATATACCATCCCCCCCCCCCGCCACTTTAAATCGGCTGAGATTAAACAATGTTACCACTACATCATTACTAGTGTTTTAGTCCTTCAGTAACCTCACCAACCATACCTAACCAAAATAGGATAACCACAGGCAGCAGCATCATATATACATGAATGACGCAATCACAAACATCAGAATAACGTATACATGAATGACGCAGACACAAACAAGCCGCAGCATCACGTACACATCGATGACTCAACCACAAACACCGGTAAAGCGAACGCATGGATGACGCAACCACAAACACCGATAAAGCGAACGCATGGATGACGCAACCACAAACACCGGTAAAGCGAACGCATGAATGACGCAACCACAAACACCGGTAAAGCGAACGCATGGATGACGCAACCACAAACACCGGTAAAGCGAACGCATGAATGACGCAACCACAAACACCGGTAAAGCGAACGCATGAATGACGCAACCACAAACACCGGTAAAGCGAACGCATGAATGACGCAACCACAAGCAGCAGCATAACGTACACCCGAATGATGCAACCACAAGCAGCATCGCGTAAAATTGAAGGGCTCAACCACAAACATCAGCATAGCGAACACAGGAATGACACCACCACAAGCCGCGTACGGCGTAAAAATGAATGATGCAAACATAAGCAGCATCACGTACACTAGCACGCATAGTGTGTCTCAGCACACGTATTGCAACCCGTTTGGTTATTCAGAGCTATTGATAGCCCACGCGAGGCCACCACATGTAACTGGGTGCACAGAGTACGAAGGGGGGGAGGGGGGGGGGAGAAATAAAGGAACAGCTGCTAGTCGGGAAAATTGGGAGACATCTCCCGTCACGCAGGGTGCAGTCGCTGCAAGAATTTACTTATAAATCACGTGGAAGATGAATCATGTTCTGAGTGGGAATGCTACAACCGGACAGGTCGAGTTACAGCAAGTCAGTGTATACAGTACACTGTACTGTACACTATGGACAGTGTACATAATACACTGTCCCCACAACGCCAGCCATCTCACACTGCAGGGCATTAGACAACAGCATACCGTTGAAACAACTCCCTTCCCACAAGAATATATCCCAAGCCAAATAAACGGTTCCTTAGGTTGTCAACCCTATTTCGTGTTTCTAAATACAGTATATCTTCCATAATAAATTGCAAGAGACTTTGGCAGCTAACTGTGCGCCCTCAGAGCGACTTGCAGGGATTAACCCGTTCGCACATTTAGTTGTGTGTACATTAGTAACTCTGGGATAAAGTAAGTGGCTTTAAGCCACAATAATTGCATGAAATACTGCAATATGCAGACGACTTGAAATGCCGAATGTAATATCTAAAAGCTATTTACATGATTTTACTTAGTAAACACATAAGAGTATGTGTACTAATGTTTACTTCCCCCACAATAGTCTCTTGACCAATCCCGTAAATCCTAGCTGCACCCAGCCTCCAATGTAACCAATCACGTATCTGGATTTAATTATAACCATCAAACGCCAGTCTAACCTTAGTATCTCTTAGGGTACAGTCCCTAAAATAAAAGTTTAAACATGTATAATTCATCTAGCGTCTAGAAAATAAGTTAGCCCATAACAATATCAATAAATATACAACAAAACATTTGAATCCTTCACCGAGTTCTCTTGACCAATCACATCCAAGGTAACCAAACCCTGCCTTCGCCTTGGCCAATCTCATGCCTGATGGAATCGAGCCAAGACAGCTGATAGCCCCTCCCCAACCCCTCTCCCACACACGGGACACAGGTGTCCACCTAATATCTAATCTTGATTTAGCAGACTTAAATGGCAATATCTACCATAAAATTCGCAGCCCTTGCATACAATTTGAATAGCTAACATTTTATTTATGCACAGTATACCACTCCGCATATTGCAATGGACACGTCACGAGTCTGGCACAATCATGCATGTCCTGGCACACCTCACGTCTTCGTACCCAATACCTGTCGTCAGTATTTTTCATCTGTCACTATGCTCGGTCTATGTCGTGCCACGAACACCCTCTTAACTGGCACTAACCGGCCACGTGACACAATGAAACATCGCATTACTATTAATACCATGATCAACATGACCGATATGGCAACAACAACCCATTCCACTACTTGAACAACCTCGAATCTCGGCAGCCAATCACAAACTCCAAATTTGTTAACCAAGGTTTGCTAACAATGATATTCTTATCAGTAACTATTTCGGAACAGATACATTGATGAAGATAAAAAATCTAAACATTATTAGTATCCACCTCTGCAATCATGATCAATTGCTTTTGGAGCACTCACTGTAATTATCTTAACTTTAAAAAGATATAACACTGTTAAACACAAGAACACGACACAATGCATTACCGTCCACATTACATCAGGCAAGGGATATATATATACTCAAGAGGTGTATCCCATTTCTCGGTGTATACATATTTAAGAGTTTACTGTAGTACTAAACTATATTCAGAGCTTACTTGATGGTTTGGAAAAACTCTTATGGGAGCCTTAATAACCCTCCCGTGGTTGATACGCCTTGACCCTCAACTCCAAACCATTACATCACTGAAGCGTGATTTATTTTTTATTAATATATTACATGAAGGGTTACACAGTTTGTGGCAAGTGATACTACGAATCCCCATCTCGCAGGACAGTCATACTAAGGCTCACATGCCTGCACTGGAAAAAACCTGAATGTTTGCGACGCAAATAAGACTAAGCAGCCGCTCCAAACATGCAACACGAGTACAAGGACGTACAGAGCAAGCAAGCTTACAGTGCCAATGGTCACGAGGATGCCCCAAGTCACGGTTCCCCTCCCCCACTCCAGGGCCTGGCAAGTCCTCCCGCACCCAGACTTGCCACTCACGGTCACAACACGCGTCATCTTCCTGGTCAGCATCACAGACGGACACTATCCACGCAGTCACCTTACTAGTCAACACATCTCCCCATCTTCCTGGTTAACATACCCTGCCGTCACCTCCTTTAATCCCACCACCTTTCTGGTCAGGAAATGTAGATGTTTATCTCACAGAATGTTTGGTAATATGTTTATTGCTTGTGATGTGTGTATGTATATATTAACACGATGTACTGAACGGGGTGAGAATAGCTTGAGCTACCTCATCCCTTTGTGTGTATTTTACCTCAATAAACTTATTTCAATTTCCTTTTGGTCGATCAACATAATCCCCCCCCCCCACCACTATCTTTCTGGTACATCTCACATCAGGGGAGGACGGCTTGACTATGCCTGCGTTTTAAACTCTCAGGGGATTATGGGGGAGGCTCGGGTTGTTCGGGAACTACTTAGTGACCACTTTGCCTTGAACGTTGAATTACCACTGGGGAAAAAACAAGTCCACTTTCAAAGGAAAAGGCTAAATATTAAGAAAGATATGAAAAATTATTTTATTCAAAATATGGGAGATTGGTATCAACATTACACGCCGCTCTGCGTTGATAGTTTTTACGAGGACATGGTCGAGAACATAGAGAAATTAGTACAGAGGGAAAATAACGGGGGCAGGGGAAGCAAGACGCACGGACCTAAGTAATTTAAATATTCCAATGATCAGCAAGTCAAGGGATGGGAGAGAATGCTACGGGGTGCGCATAAAGCATGGTTAAAAAATGGAATGAGGGATGAAGAGAAAAATACAATGTTGGAAGTGGCTAGGGAATGCAGTCAGGTGAGGAAGGAGGCGCGGGACAGATACTGGCAAGACTTTGCTCAGGCCATTGGTAATACTAAGAACCTTAAAGACATATGGAGAGCAGTAAACAAAGTCAGGGGTTGTAAGACTAAATTCATTGCTCACTCAGATCCAGGGAAAGTTGCTAATGAGTTAGTAGATAAATGGGCAAGTGCTGCTGGTATGGAGTCCTTACCTGCAGACACGAGAGTCACCATTGAGTCATGGGAAAATATTAGAAATGGAGTAACTTTATGTGCCTTAAATACAAGATCTATAGCATGCACTGAGATAACCCACGATGAGCTACTGGATGCTATAAAAAGTGGCAGCTCCACTGCTCCGGGAAAAGATGGAGTAACGTATGACATACTTAATTATTTAGCCGGTATGAAACCTAATCCCTTACTTGATTTGTTTAATATGAGTTATAGAGAGGGAAAGTTACCAAGAAAATGGAAAGAGGCTGTCATCATTCCTATCCCTAAGTCAAACGGAGGCTACAGACCTGTCTCCTTAATATCCTGCTTTTGTAAAATGATGGAAAGGATTTTGTTAAATAGGCTACTCTACCTTGTAGGTGATAACATGTCCAATAATCTCTTTGGTTTTATCAAAGGCAAAAGTACTGCGGATTGTCTCTTAAAGTGTTTGTCTAATGTGGATGACAATTGTAGAGTTTTTGTTGATCTACAAGGAGCGTTTGATAAAGCCAATGGGGAAGTAATCTTATACGAATTAGCCAATCTGGGAATAACAGGGAGATTGCTACACTGGATAAGGGATTACCTGCAAGGCAGAAAAGGTCAGGTGTATTACCAGGGATACATGTCTGAGGAACGGAGGTTTCAGTTAGGTACCCCACAAGGGGGAGTATTAAGTCCCACCTTATTCAATGTATTAATGAACAGATTAGCATCAGAGATGTATCCTCCAGGGGTCACGACGATCATATATGCTGATGACATTCTTATACAAGGCACTTCTGGGAACAAAATTCAAGATGCTCTTAACATACTTGGTACAACCTGTCACAAGTTAGGCTTAGTTATAAATGCAGATAAAACCAAATACGAGTATAGGAAACGAAGAAATATAACACTTACTCTAAATGGTGTGGAACTGAGCCGTGTACAGAAGTACAAGTATCTGGGCATGTATGTTGGATACACATGTGAGAGTAAAAATGCTGAAATAAATCATATCAGCACCTTATGTAAAGCCCGTCTGCATCCTCTAAAAGCACTGGCTTTTTCTGGTAAAGGTGTTGGGGTACCTATCTTGCGGATGTTATACATAAGCACTGTTCGATCCCTGATAGACTACGCAGCACCCGTATTGTCTTACACAGGCCAAGGCAGAATTCAAAAAATAGAGCTGATACAGAACGAGGCTATGAGGATTATTCTTGGATGTCAAAGAAATGCAATGATTGAAATAATGAGAATGGAATTAAATTTACAGAGTGTGTGTGATAGAGTCCGTGACATTAACACTAGAGTATCTATTCGTTTCATGCGGAGAAAAGGAGGGGATAAGCTGTTTGAGAGCGTTCAGACCTGCTTGAGTGACGTACACACTTCCAGGAAACTGAGGGAGACACGCTATACGAGAGGATTAGCTCATGACCTCAGGGAATACGACGTACTTGACTGCTGTAAACCCTCTCGAAAGTGTAATATGTCTGCTCCCTGGAAAGTACAGAAAATAGACGTCGAAATTGTACCCCTCAAGGTGAAAAAGATTCATCATGAACCGGGACAATTACGGTGTTTGTATGGAAGCATGATATCTCGGTTACCAAGAGGCAACAGTTTACATGTATATTGCGACGGGTCGGTGGCGGAGGATGGCAGGGCAGGGTGTGGTGTCCTAATAAGGGATTATACGGAGTTTGGGACTGTGGACAGGATAATTGAACTCCGGCTTAGTAATTATATATCATCCACACAAGCTGAACTGCAGGCCATTCTGGCGTGTTTGGAGGAAGTACGTCATGACGACAAAAATGTTTTTGTATTTGTCGATAGCCGAGGAGCACTGGAGTCCTTAAACAGTCGAAACCCAGTCTTCATGTCTATAGTGGAGGACTGTAAGAGAAGAATAACTGAGATACAGCTGAAAGGTTATAGTGTGAAATTCATGTGGATTCCATCTCATGTTGGAATAGTGCTCAACGAGGTGGCGGATGACTTGGCCAAACGTGCCACATCAAAACCACAAGTTGACATTGAATGTGAATTCACAATGAGACAAATAAGAAGCAAAATCAGAAATATTCAGGCACAGGCGGGAGTGGAGAGGAGAGAGATAATGTATGAGAGTAGTCAAACCATGCAACACTACATGTATGTGAGTCAAAACACCCATTTCACTTATGGTAAAAGGAGAAATGCTTGGAGTGACTCTGTGTACATGCGGCTCAGGCTTGGGTACAAATATTACTGGGAATATGGGATAGATGTTCATGGTAATGACACGAAGTGTAAACTATGTGGTATGTTAAGGTCTCACACCCTTGCCCATTATATTCTTGATTGTCCGTTGATTAGTGTATATAGAAACACTGAGATAAGGACTGTTCCTGAACAAATAGCCTGGATGTGTCACAACGGAAAGGTTGATGATATTCTTGAGAGATATAAGAATTTTGCACCAAGATTGTAATATTTTGTTGAATTATCTGCAGGTGTCTTGCAAATTGTCTATACAGTATACCTAGGTCATAAAAGTATTTGTGTGTACGTCTGATACCATACTACTTGTGAAGGAGGAAATGTATATTTTTACCTCTCAGAATGTTTGGTAATGTGTTTATTTGTGATGTGTGTCTATGTATATATTAACACGTTGTACTGAACGGGGTGAGAATAGCTTGAGCTACCTCATCCCTTTGTGTGTATTTTACCTCAATAAACTTATTTCAATTTCAATTTCAATCTCACTGTTACGAATAAAAATAAATTTTAATTGTAATTATTTGCGTTATAATCGTAGGCCAAGTTTAGAGATTGTTAAATTTTAAAATCCAGCTGGAAAAAAATCATTAGGGGCAAATGGAGGGACCTTTAACAAGCTGCTGGCTTCCTGTCCACGTCGAGGCCATTAGTGTGTTACGTGGCCCAGTCAGGTAAATATACACTGGGGATCAAACCCAGATTCCAATTATGAGTCGAGAACGGCACTATTACAATAGGCATAACTACCATAATTTACCTGAGGGTCACTACCTCTCCAGTGGCCTCGACGAGGACAAGAAGCCGGCGGCTTGGCAAAGGTCCCATTTGTCTTGATGATTCTGTGGAGATGCATTTTTGAAATTCAGCCGTTTCGGCTTTCAAAGCTTCGGCGGGAAAGAAGTTCCATGGGTTTACAACCCTATGGGTGAAAAAGCAACCAACTTTCCAAGAGCCATTATCAGCCGGCCGAAGTTATCTCCTGTTTTCCGTCCTGCATTGTGCCCAGTTGAGCTTAAAACTGTTACTCTTTGCTCGTGTTACTTCTTGCTTGCCCAATATACCACTCGCCACATTTCTCCAGTCAGAATAATTTTGTTTAGCACCCCTTTCTGTTTTAACCTTTTTATCAATTCTAGTATTCTTCCATTTATTCGGTGAGCTTGTAATTTCCTTGCTATTCCTTCATGTGGTATCTTACCAAAAGCTTTAGCTAAGTCGACGACTATTACATCTACTGGGAGGGGGGGGGGGGTCCTGTCTGAATAGCTGGTTACCGTTTCCAAAAATGTGAGTAGGTTTGTAAACAAAGATTTATTTATTTGACAGCTCACTGTCAAATGGAGCCGGTCGGCCGAGCGGACAGCACACTGGGCTTGTGATCCTGTGGTCCTGGGTTCGATCCCAGGCGCCGGCGAGAAACAATGGGCAGAGTTTCTTTCACCCTATGCCCCTGTTACCTAGCAGTAAAATAGGTACCTGGGTGTTAGTCAGCTGTCACGGGCTGCTTCCTGGGGGTGGAGGCCTGGTCGAGGACCGGGCCGCGGGGACACTAAAAAGCCCCGAAATCATCTAAGATAACCTCTAAGATAACCTCACGGTGAGAATGAGACTCTCCCCTTACGATTCTCTCCATGAGCTTACATATATGCATAGTCAGACCGATGGGGCGGTAGTTTTCTGCTGGGCTCTTTCTGCATTTGTTGTAAATAGGCATAACATTTGCCTATTTCTAGTCTAGGGGAGGGAGGGAATTATCAGGAGAAAGCGTCAAGCCATTACAACTATATAGCACTGGGAAGGGGCCATGATAAGGATTTGGGATGGGACAGGGAGGGGGGAGGAATGTCGCCCAACCACTTTGAGGATCGGGGATTGAACCCCTGACCTGCATGAAGCGAGACCGTCGCTCTACCGTCCAGCCCAAGTGGTTGGGAAACTATCCCTTGGTCCAGAGTTTTTCTAAACAGAAGTTTCAGTGGTAGGCACACTTCCGCTGTCAAATCCTTAGCAACCTTGACCTGTGGTGGGTAGCTGTAGGTAAAGATAGAAACGAATGGGCACGTTTCTTTTTCACCTGAACATCTTCACCTAGAAGTAAATTAGGTGTGCGGGAGTTTGACAACTGTTGTGGGTTGTATCCTGGGAAAGGTCAGTAGTTAGCCAGGTTAGCCACTAACAGGCGTAGTGTTAACCAGGACCTCTATAAGGCTAATTACAGACTTCTCCCCGACGCCAGAATTAATAAACTGATATCCATATGGTCAATGAGTCACAACGTGGCTGAAGATATGATATCTAAACCTATGATATCTCCACATCAGAAAATTAAGAAAGGACGTTTCGGTCCGTCTTGGACCATTATCAAGTCTTGCAATGGAAAGAGTGGGGAAAAAAATATGAGGGAAGGGTATGAGATGAAAGGCGAGATGAAAAGAGAAAGATAAGAAATTGGATGAAAGAATTAAGAGAATACGATAAAGGTTAGAAGTAAGGGAAGGAAAAAAGTAGAAAAGGAAAATGGGGAATAAATAAGAAAAAGTTAGAAAAAGAGAGAGGTAACAAAGAAACCGACAAGAGGCCTAATTGCTAGGAGAAAATATCTAGTAATAATTAACACTCCATTACACGACTTTGATCGTTTCGATCCAGGGCAGACCGAAACTTTGTCGTTTCTTCTTTTTCCGATGTGTGGTTTGGATGTTAAACTGTAGTTCTCGACTCAATCGGGAATCCTAGGTTCGAATCCCGGGCGGGACAGAAATGGTTAGGCACGTTTGCCATCCCCTAATGCCTTTGTTCATGTCCGAGGATTCAAGTGTCCAAATGAATGAAATAGACATATACATACTCACAGGCTGCCTGTTCCCGACAAAAATTATTAATAATCCATGTTTCCATCATATTGATTGTACCCTGAATTGCATGAATCACTTATCAAAATCAATATCTTGACGTTTCAACGTTTACGTGGGTTCCTATTATTAATATATTAGCATCCGCAACAATTATTTAGATGGCCAAACCATGAAACATATGCAGAGCCAGTGACCAAGTCCGTGACCAACAGTTTCAGTATTACCCGCTTCACGTAAATTGTCATGTATATCTACCTCACTCTACTATCATATTTCAAATAAAAGTAACCATTATTATTATTTAATCCAAAGTTATCGCCTTTGTGTAGGGCCCCGATATAACGAACACATCATGTCACTTATTTCTTTGGCTAATATAGTTTATGTCGTTGACATACGTCATTACGTTGACGTATGTCATTACGTTGTCAACTAATTGAGTCCTTGAAGGAAATGACAAAGTCATGATTGGTATAATACTGGGAAAACATGTGTGGCCTACGTGAGAACCCGCGCGAAGTCCAAAGTCGGAAGTCACTCCCGAGAAATT
This sequence comes from Procambarus clarkii, assembly GCF_040958095.1. Classification (NCBI taxonomy): domain Eukaryota; kingdom Metazoa; phylum Arthropoda; class Malacostraca; order Decapoda; family Cambaridae; genus Procambarus; species Procambarus clarkii. The sequence goes on from NC_091178.1 coordinate 11,314,815, forward strand.
AACTCAATAACTGGGAATAATTCACTAGTTCGCTCGTGGAAGTGTCAAGCTCCATTTCTCACTAAAATAACACTAAAAACAAATATAAATGAAAATAAATAATTGTTTTACTCACCAAAATCAGTGAACTGCTGCATGGACAACGGAGATGGGTTAAATTGTGAGTAATAGTCGAGTCTCTCTTCCATGAGAGCTCGGGCTTGGCGGAATAATATCCTATAGATTCTCATGGTGGATACGCGGAGCTGGGATGCTTGCGATGCTTACACAAGAAGAGAATTAACTGGGACCACCAACGAAACATCCGACCACTCTCTGCTGCTACGGATGTCTGAGGAACTCTTACTCTACTGCGCATAACTTCCACGCACACATCACTTCGTTCCAATAATGTTGCCTCTCTTGACTAATTCGTACTCAAAGGACTTTAGGGGAAAATTTTAGTAATACAGTATCTAATATACATTAAATAATAATATATTTAAATATAAGTATATACTGGATCAACATATTTGTTAATATTTAAATATTACAGTTCCTTACTCTTATAATATTGGATGAATTTGTGAAACCACCTGTTGTTTGGGTATTTTTAAAAGGCTTTCAGTATAGATCCAGAGAAGGAGTGGAAAGTCCCCGCTAAAGAGGGGCTGGTCCCCGGTCACGCCAGCAGGTCTTCCCCCTGCACGTACGGTAAACGGCTGGGAAAACTGACTTACTCCACCTTGTAATTTCTCATTCGCAATATACGTAATGAAATCTTCAGTTTTCATTACGTTCTAAATTCTCTTTAGTTTGATATTTGAATAAAAGCCATAGCGTTAATTTGTCTTCATGTGTTACCCCGGGTTCGATTCCCGTGGCAGGATGGAAACGTTTAGGAACGTTTGCATTCATCTCATGCCTCTGTTTATCTAGCAGCAAACTAGGTAGACGGAAATTAGGCAACCGTTGTAGGTTGCATCCTGAGGAAGGTCAGTATAGCTGGCCTAACCAGGCCTTGATATGTCAGTATCATATTTGCGTTACTTCCGAACAATTATTCATTGATTTTTTTGGCTCTTAATTCTTACTGTTCATGACCCCTGATCTTTTTCGCAATCAAACCGCAATTAAAACATCATCCCGCTGTTATCCTATTACTCTTATCATCATCTAGCCTCAGAACCTTACATTTGCCAGCATTAAACTGCAGCTACTAATCTTTTGATCATTACAAAACACTGTCTAGATCGTCTTGAAGTGATTTAGAGTGTTCCGAGTTTATTTACCTCGCGATTCTCATATCGAAGGCAAATGTAAAAATATTGCTGCTCACTATAACAGACAACAGAATCGGACAACAGAAGTCCCAGTACAGAACCTTTGAGGCACTCCATTCACAACGGTTTCCCACTCTGACTTTAATCCATTTATTTTAACTCCTTATTAATTGTTTCCTTTGGTATGACCATGTCCTAATCCAACATAAGATAGCACCCCAATACCGTGAGCCGCTATCTTGTAAATCAGTCTTTCGTGCGGTACTGTATCAAAAGCTTTGTTAAAGTACACAATGGTACACAACGTCACAAATCTTTCCATTATCAACTGCCTCAATTATGCTTGAATAGAATGACAGCAAATTTGTCAAATATGAGCGACCCTTGCTAAAACCTTGTTGTGAATCATTTATTAATCTGTTTTTCAAGATGTAGACGAATAGCTTTTGCAATATCGATTTAGCACTTCCCACACTGGACGTTAAGGTAATTTGCCGATAATTCGACGCAAATGATCTATCTGCTTTCTTAAAAATTGGTTTTATATTAGCAACCCCTTCCAAGACTTTGGTATTCTGCCTGACTATGATGATTTATTGAGTAAGCTAGATAACAGCTTATAGAGCTTTTCTTTGCATTCTTTAAGCACCCTGGCAAACACTTCGTCCACGCTCGGGGACTTGTTTGGCCGAGTTTCCCTGTTTGATTAATAACTTCCTCCTTGGTAACTACTAGACAAGTAAACCTGTCCTCTTCCCCATCACTATAGATTTGGTCTTTTACTTATACTTTTCACTGACAATACAAACTTTTATTGCCTCTCCCAAATCCATTACCATGCCACTATCTACTAACAGTTTAAACCCAAACAAACCGCTTCAACCAAAGATTCCAACGAATTGGCAAAAACAAGAACCCCAGCCCTAGATAAATGAACTCCATCCTCAAGCATACATATAATTCCTTCCATAGAAGTGTTCTCAGTTATAAATGAATGATACTGCATATGATTTGCATTATTTCTCTAGCTCGGCATTTGACTTCAAGTGCTCTAGACAACCGATTAATTTCCAACACCTCACTCCTAACTCTTCCTACAATGAAGAATGTTACAATGTTACAAGAATGTAACAACTCTTGTATATATCTCAAAAAAAAAAAATGCTTCCTGACAGCATTCTACCAATACCAGCTAGAAATATTGTTTATTTTATCTTATAAAATAAGATTAAATAGCCAACAATACAAAAAAAATGTGTTAGCCACTTGAGGCAAGACAGAGCTGATGACATCGAAACTTTTAAAATACGGAACAATTTAATTCACGGAGGATTTATTTGGAGGATGTTGATCCAGATGTCTTCAAAAGGTCAGATGTAACACAAACAAGGAGCGACGGTTTCAAGCTCAACAAGCCACAATGTAGATAGGAAATGTATATGTTTATCTCTCAGAATGTTTGGCAATATGTTTATTTTTTGTGATGTGTATCTATATATGTATGAACACGTTGTACTGAACGGGATGAGAATAGCTGGAGCTACTTCATCCCTTTGTGTGTATTTTATCTCAATAAAATTTCAATTTCAATGTAGGATAGAAAACAGGAGATGCCTTTTCACCCACATGGGGGGGTGGGGGGGTTATAAACTCATGGAAGTTTATAAGTTTATAAGTTATAAGTTGCCCTAGCGAAGCCGTAAATGCCAAAACGCTGCTGAATTGTTAAATTCAGCTCGATAAAATAAATCATCAGGACAAATGGGGGGAACCTTTGACAAGTCTGTCTTCATGGAGCCCACTAGAGAATTCAATTTCTTTCTAGAGAGATAGTGGTAAATTCAGGTGCAAATTTTGAGAAGTCTAGTCTGGAAAAATCTGGGTAAATCCTAGGTGCTACTCCTATTCCACCAGTTAAATGTAGTAATTGTAAACTGGCTTCGCCCATTCTTCTAATTACTACCTTACCTTGTATACTGCACACATATCATCCAGAAAATTTATGAATTAATTGCAGATAATAGATTATCTGGTCCAGTACGCATGGCGACAGGAATTTCCTAAAACAAACTTTATCGGGTGGCGTACCAAAGGAGTAGGGGGGGAGGGTTGTGGGGGATCCAGTTGGTGTACAAACTGAGGTAACACGTGGTATACTCCGTTGCTCCGCCTTGTTGAGGTATTTATTGAGTTTACTGGATTCTAGGATTATGTTCAGGACTAAAATAAGCTTTCTGGTAGATCAGTCAGCCATCTTGGCGGCCTTAATACTCACTTGATGGTTCTGGACAGCACGAGTGGCAGTATTGAGCCTACTAGGCTCGGGAAGCATGGCGAGATTTTCATTCGTTGGATTATTATATAGCTGTAAAAGCATTCTCTGGTCAACAGCACTGATCGATAAGACGCACATCGCCTAGAGGGACATAGTTTAGTTCATTTATTATGCACCCAATACCCATCTTGTGGGCGGTAGTGGGAAGGGTTACAGAGGCACATAAGGGACTGAACCCCACAATTCATTTAGCTAAGCAAGTTACAAGTCTTGATGAGCTAGTTACAAAATTCAATATATCTGCTACCAGAAATTTTAGAGGGACATAGACGTTTGTAATTGTAATTTTTCCAATTTGATCCTGGACCTCGAGCGAAATTAACTCGAGGTCTAGGATTATAATTATATTATACGCGTGTATAATAATTAGTTGAGTCCGGGGACATGCAGCCAGTTTATACATACATTACATGTTAGGCTTATATCGAGGTCTCTAGGGATTTCGTATGGGTTTCTTGGCCTGGGTTTCGTATCCTGACCAGGGAGTCAGGATACCTGGGTGCCAATCCTTAACTGTAGCCTCTGTTCACCCAGCAGTGAATGGGTACCTGGTTGTTAAACAATTTTGTGGGTCTTATTCTGGGGAATAATTAGGATTAAGGACCTGCCTGAAATGCTATGCATGCTAGTAGCTTTCAAGAATGTAAGAACTTGTATGTGTAATTACCTAAGTGAAGTTACAGGATGAGAGCTAAGCTCGTGGTGTCTCATCTTCCCAGTACTCTGTCATATAACACTTTGAAACTATTGACAGTTTTGGCCTCCACCACCTCGCCTAGCTTTTTCCAATGTTATTTTGGTACCTCTTGCTTCCCTTAGCTTGAAGCCGTGTCCTCTTGTTCGTGATGTTGCTGGTTTCAGGATTTCCTCCTTGTCAATTTGGTAGATTCCTATTAGAATTTTGTATGTGGTTTATTTAAAAAAAAATTAAAATTGATTTGCCTATTTTTCTCTGATATATTTCCTGTTGTGCACTTACAATAACGAATACATCCCCGTTTTTCTGAAGGCATATACAGTAATATTTTAGGCTTCATTAGTGTATCTCTTGATTACACATTACATATATCGACCAGTGAGTAAGCTTCTGCACTTCATGAGTGACACGTTACTGGACACTATTATAAAAACACACAAGTATCTTTACTTGAGCTTAAAATATGTCTATGGTTAAGGACTTAAAATGAGGCTAATATTTATATCTTGAGGCATATAAAACATTTGTGATCATTAACATATTTGTGAAAAACATTGTTCCGATAGAGATGCTCCGTCGATCGATCTGTGCGAGGTCATAGCTTGGCGATTATAATAATACATGTACAGTACGTGTATCTTTGCTAGAATTTGAAATATGCCTATGATAATCTATTTAAAATGAAGCTTATATTTCTATCTTGTGACATGTAAAACACTCGCATTCATTAACGTATATACGTGAAATAAGCATTGTTCTGAGATGAATATTGCTGTTTCTGAGCTTGCCGAGCAATGAAAAATACAACTTTTATACAACGACATATATATTTTGGTGTTACTTGAAATATTTTCGTGGTAGAGGTTTTACATGTAGATTGTTTCTTTTATCTAACATATAATAATTTTTGTTTGTCAAGTTATCAAGCTGTTTCAACAATTTTCTTCGGGCATTTGTATATTCCAATATGGTTCAGAACAATGGAAAAGTGATACTTTGAGAAAAACAATTTGCCACTATGTATAAAAGATGCCAACTCTTAAGAGGAGGCCATTTTGAACATTTGCTTTAACTTTATTGAAATTTACTTCGTGTAAATAATCGCTTATTGAAAATACAACTTTACGAACACTTAAATTTTTTCCAATGATTGGTTCATTTAATTTTTTGTTTCTTTTCAGAGTGAAAACTTTCAACGGCTTTCTTTGACTTCGGGGATAAAGTCAACTCAACGGTCTTCAAATTATGTATTTAAAAAATAAAAATATGGAAAGTTTTAACATAAGCATACTGGTAGCTCTTGTACAGAACGAACTTGCCAGAGGTATTACCTAATCATGAGCAGAAGGTTGGCCCCTTTAGGTTTATCTTTCCAGTCCAGAAAACTGTGGTCCTGCGGTGTTAAGTATCAGTGTTTGTATACAGCACTGGTGGCTTCACATCCACGGAAGAACAATTTTATTTATAGGGAAAATGATTAAAACACAAGTAATGTTTGTGCATGTTATTTTATTTTAGTGGTTATAAAAAGCTAATGTAGCATATGCATTAGTTGTCATGTCACTTTTATATCTTGCTTTATACATGCTAATTATTAATTTCCCCTAAATTGGGGTCTGTGAATTTCATGAACATTGGCAAGCTGAAAAATATGAAATTAATGCATATTATCTTGTTTCATGAAATGTTTCATCTGTATAAAACACATTTTTACGGCTTTGCTAAAAATTATATTGTGGATAAACATGTGTGTGTGTAGCACTTAAATGACTCGGTACAGTAATACGTGCAGTATTCTTTACTTCAGAATTCACAATGAAAATTCTATCGCCTAACAGACATGTGAATGGTCTTGTACATTATTAGGAGTATGCTTGAAAAACAAGATTTCGAGTGTATACGGATTCAGTTGCTGCGAGAAAATGTTGCAGCCATACATTGGGGTTGAATTTGCATCCCTGGACTCTCCAGGCACCATGCTATGTACTACAAATGATGCACCTACAGTTTTTAAGGAAAATTTACAGGACTTAAAAATCAAGTGGGTGAGTTAAATTGAGCTCATGTTGGTCATTCAACAAAACTAGTACAGATTATAGTATTAGATATGGCAGGAATAAATAATCATTTTCCTATGTGCAATATTTTCATGTGGGAAGCCGTCACATTGGGTAAAAACAGCAGTGTATATCGAGAAATTAGAAATTAGTACCTAAGCCATTTACCATGTACAGTACTGTACATTCACCAACTGCTTTTTTTAATCTTGTTTCCTCTGCTTGTACTCTTGATTAAGCACGCTCTTTCCATTCCAAATTCCCAGTTCGTGTGTTAGGGCTGGGAGTAGTATACTATCTGTCCTTTCATAATTCCCATAGCAGTATTCCTTTACTGCATTTCATTATATTGTTCATCTCCTACCTCTTCTCTCATTACTTTCTCTTATGACCTTCCACATTCATATTTTCATAAGTCTTCAAATACTTAAGACTACCTATTCCAATTTCTCCTCCTGGAAGGAACCTTGGTTTCAGTTTCTTGCCCCTACTATACTGTACTGTATATTCATTTGGCATTCACATTTGGTCATTTTTCATTACATGGTCATTTAATTTGCCAAATATTTGAACGTTATCCAGAACATATTTTTGCCATCTCCATCTTAAATTACACTTGTTAGGCTTTCTGGTTGGAAATCCTATCTTCCACTTGCCCTTATAATTATACAAAATTTTATTTATTTATAAACAAAATATTAGTCTGATTGCAATGTACTTAAATTTTACTTAAATTTGTTTGGTAATACAGTATATGAATTATCATCTTGGATTGGTCTTTCAGTACTGGAACATAGAAATAGGGAATACAGTACAGTAATATTACCAATAGTACTTCACTTGGGACAAATTCGACTGTTCAGTGACTTTAATGACTTTTATGTATATTTGTGGGCTTGATACACAGTGATGACTTAAGTTCGTCATGCCTGTCACTATAGCCCAAAGAAAAATATTTGTCTTCTGATGACTATGCTGTTACAAGGCCCTCAGCATGGACAGATACGGGACATACAATTTATTACATTTATTGATAATTTTTTCTTTTCTGTAATTAGAACTGTTCTTAGCCATTTATATTTAATACTGTATTGTAATAATGTACTTAATAGTGAAATAGCATCTTTACAAATAATGTAATAAATTCCTTTAAAGTGAAAAGGCCAGTCAGGCTTTAAAGTGAAAAAGCCTTTGGGTAGCTTGTGCAATGGTGAAGAGAGATCTATATGTCATTTTACAGAGTTGTATTTAAAGAAATATTAAACCGTGTTGATTGGTTGATTAAATTTGCTTTTCTAGTCAACTTTGGAAAGGGTTAATTGCTTTTCCAAACAAATTAAATTTAACAAAGCTATGAAATGAAGCTACACCTTTATGTGAAAGTATAGAATCTTTGTGTTTTGAACATGAAATTGTAAAAAAATACATGAATGCATGCTCTATGAATTTTGTGGAAGACATACATTTAACTTGTAATATTAAAGGTGTACAGTGAAGCATTTAATAATAAAGTACCTTTGGAATGATTCAAGATGTATGAAATTGTGTGAACAAATTATATGAGAGGGTATAGTTTAGGATAGAGCACAAATGTATTATATTTCAATAGAAGGCATTTCAGAAGAGTAATTTTTGGGCTGTATGTCCTTGAGTTTGAAGTGGCAGGCTGGCTGGAAAATATAGGTGGCTGTCGTCGCCAACCTAGCCTAACCTCTTATTTATTATTTAATCATGATCAATCCCCTCCCCCTGCATAATGTTGTTATAAATAAAGTAAGAGATTCATAAATGTGATCTTATAATTCTAGGAGTAATAATAACGGTGTATTCCTCAGCTCTGCTTCACCTATAATCTTTAATCATCTCAATGTTCTACATGGAAAATGGCTTTGGCTAGGCTATGTATCAGCCAAGCATGCTTAACCATGGATAAGTAATGGAACAATACAGTGCCGCTTGTAGTTTGAACTGCATTGTCCCGCTCAGTCATGCACTTTATAGAATGTCCTCATTTTCAGGATGGTCATGAGTTTTGTTTTCCCAATTTTTCTTAGACATTTGCCCCTTAATAAAATTTTTGGTAAATTGGATACTTTTGATGTCGCTTGTGTTTTGTCTTTTTGCTCTGTATTGGAATCATTGATAATATTTAGGATGACCTTTTGTGATTATCCTGCAAGTCAAGTGGTGCTAAATAATCTTCCAGGTTTGGTGCCATCTTATGATAATTTCTTTTGCATGTTTTGTTTTGCCTTTTATATTAATCCTTGCATTTGTGCATTTCTTAAATTTTGATTTAAACATTTGTTTAAGATGGAGTTTTACAATATACTTCTAATCCCCCAGATTTGTAATGAGAGGTAACGAGGACGCTGCTATTAGCAACTATGACAGTACTCCACAGCATCGTGAGTGGCAATGTTAGTGAGTCATACAAAGAATATATGGATCAAAAAGCATTCATAAATGAAGGCAAATATAGTGTGTTCAATTATTGAGCATTTCTTTTATACAAGATAAAACCTGCCATTTGTCAAAAATTTTAAATCAAAATCATCACAAAATAACCACAAAAAGACCCCCCCCCCCCACACCCTCCCGAAAGGCTGCTACGTGTCGGACACCGGTTTGGTGCCTTCTTTTGATAATTACTTACTTACTTACGTGTCGGACAGCGCTTCGGATTTGTGGTCCTGAGGTTCCGGGTTCGAACCGCGGTGGAGGTGGAGACAAATAGGTAAAATGTTTTTCACCCTGATGCTCTTGTTATCTAGCAGTAAATGGGTACCTGGGAGTTACAGCTGCTACAGGCTGCTTCCTGGGGGGGGGGGGGTTGTAACAAAAAGGAGGCCTGGTCAAGGACCAGGATGCCAACCCCCCCCCCCCCCCCACACACACCGAATGGCTCCCCCCCCCCCACACACCGAAAGGCTCTTCCCCCCCCACACACCGAAAGGCTCTCCCCCCCCCCCCACATCGAAAGGCTCCCCCCCCCCCCACACCGAAACGCTCCCCCCCACACCAAAACGCTCCCCCCACACCGAAACGCTCCCCCCCCACACCGAAACGCTCCCCCCCACACCGAAACGCTCCCCCCCCCCACAGCGAAAGGCTCCCTCCCCCCCACAGCGAAAGGCTCCCTCCCCCCCCACACCGAAAGGCTCCCTACCCCCCCCCACACCGAAAGGCTCCCTCCCCCCCATACCGAAAGGCTCCCTCCCCCCCCCACACCGAAAGGCTCCCCCCCCCCCACACCGAAAGGCTCCCCCCCCCCACACCGAAAGGCTCCCCCCCACACTGAAAGGCTCCCCCCCACACCGAAAGGCTCCCCCCCCCCCCACACACCGAAAGGCTCCCCCCCCCACACACCGAAAGGCTCCCCCCCCACACACCAAAAGGCTCCCCCCCACACACACCGAAAGGCTCCCCCCCCACACACCGAAAGGCTCCCCCCCCCACACCGAAAGGCTCCTCCCCCCCACACCGAAAGGCTCCTCCCCCCCCACACCGAAAGGCTCCTCCCCCCCACACCGAAAGGCTCCTCCCCCCCCACACCGAAAGGCTCCTCCCCCCCCCACACCGAAAGGCTCCTCCCCCCCCCACACCGAAAGGCTCCCCCCCCACACACCGAAAGGCTCCCCCCCCCCCCACACACACCGAAAGGCTCCCCCCCCCACACACACCGAAAGGCTCCCCCCCCCCCACACACACCGAAAGGCTCCCCCCCCCCCCACACACAGAAAGGCTCCCCCCCCCACACACAGAAAGGCTCCCCCCCCCCCACACACAAAAAGGCTCCCCCCCCCCCACACACAGAAAGGCTCCCCCCCCCCCCCCCACACACACCGAAAGGCCCCCCCCCCCCCCCACACACACCGAAAGGCTCCCCCCCCCCCCACACACCGAAAGGCTCCCCCCACACACCGAAAGGCTCCTCCCCCCCCACACCGAAAGGCTCCTCCCCCCCCACACCGAAAGGCTCCTCCCCCCCCACACCGAAAGGCTCCTCCCCCCCCACACCGAAAGGCTCCTCCCCCCCCACACCGAAAGGCTCCTCCCCCCCACACCGAAAGGCTCCCCCCCCCCACACACACCGAAAGGCTCCCCCCCCCCCACACCGAAAGGCTCCCCCCCCACACCGAAAGGCTCCCCCCCCCACACACCGAAAGGCTCCCCCCCACACCGAAAGGCTCCCCCCCCCACACCGAAAGGCTTCCCCCCCCACACCGAAAGGCTCCCCCCCCAACACTGAAAGGCTCCCCCCCCCACACCGAAAGGCTCCCCCCCCACACCGAAAGGCTCCACCCCCCCACACCGAAAGGCTCCCCCCCCACACTGAAAGGCTCCCCCCCCCACACCGAAAGGCTCCCCCCCCACACACCGAAAGGCTCCCCCTCCCACACCGAAAGGCTCCCCCCCCCCACACACCGAAAGGCTCTCCCCCCCCCCCCCCACATACCGAAAGGCTCTCCCCCCCCCCCACATCGAAAGGCTCTCCCCCCCCCCACACCGAAACGCTCCCCCCACCCCGAAACGCTCCCCCCCACACCGAAACGCTCCCCCCCCCACACCGAAACGCTCCCTCCCCCCCCCCCACACCGAAAGGCTCCCTCCCCACACCGAAAGGCTCCCCCCCCACACCGAAAGGCTCCCCCCCCCACACCGAAAGGCTCCCCCCACACACCGAAAGGCTCCCCCCCACACACCGAAAGGCTCCCCCCCACACACCGAAAGGCTCCCCCCCACACACCGAAAGGCTCCCCCCCACACACCGAAAGGCTCCCCCCCACACACCGAAAGGCTCCCCCCCCCACACCGAAAGGTTTCCCCCCCCCACACCGAAAGGCTCCCCCCCCACACCGAAAGGCTCCCCCCCCCCCACACCGAAAGGCTCCCCCCCCACACCGAAAGGCTTCCCTCACACAAAAAGACTGCTCCCCTCCCCCACTTTCCCACCAAGAGACTGCCCCCGTTCCCACCGAAAGACTCGCTACTTCCCCCCCAGATGCTGGGTTGAATAGTAATATGGAAAGTCAAGGAATACAAGCAATGCTTTCTCGAGGCATTGCTTGTATTCCTTGACTTTCCATATTACTATTCAACCCAGCATCTGTGTTCATTTATATTACAATAATGTCCCAACATCTGTGCTCAGTACATCACATGTGTGTGTATACAGGTGTGGGAAGATGGCTCGTATGGTGATCTGGCATCTGTGCTCAGTACATTCACGTGTGTGTATACAGGTGTGGGAAGATGGCTCGTATGGTGATCTGGCATCTGTTCCCAGTCTTTATAGCAGTCAGGTGAGCTACTCTTGTGTAATTTTTTTCAGTTAAAAGGTTTTCATGAACAAGTGCAAGAAAATGTACAAGAACAAATTGTGGTCTAGGTCTTTGATGTTACATTTCTGCCAAGACAAGTTATCATTGCAGAAATGATAACCAATAATTGTAAAAATAGTGTCTCTCTTTGTGCCATATTGTGTTCTTTCAAGGTTTTTACCCTCCTAACATTCATGCCTTGTAAACCTCTGAAGTTCTTATTCTTGAGAGGGATTATATACAGAAGCATACCTGAATATTTGTTAAATGGTTTGCCATGATTTGGCAATCATAAAGACCTACTCAATCACCACTTGAACTAACAAAGAAGATTGTGCTTAAAAAAAAAGATACTTGAAATTCCCTGTAGTTCATGTTTTCCACTAATAAATTGTATCTTTGGAAAAAAAATATTATTCTTTGAACTGATATAAAATTGTCTTCAGATGGCAGATGGTCATCTATCTTAACCCAAAATATTACAATATACTGTACCTTGCTATGACAAGGTTATAACAGCAGCATTTAACAAAAAATTTAGTGTAGGAAAACAAAATTTATATTTTCTTGCTCGCCAATAAATCACAGGTATGGGTCACAATAACAACTGACTTTGAAAGTAACACTTAATCTAAATACATAATCATGACAGCTTACCAAAGCAGTACATATAATCCTAATCATAATATACCCTAATATAACAACCAAATACAATACTGTATAAGAAAATAAGTTTAAAGTTAAAAGGTTTTCATAAAGTGCAAGAAACAAGTACACCTGGTATTTTTAGGTACCAGACAATAATAGAAATCATAATTCCATCAAGGTATTTTTCTTCACAGCACCTCAACTAAATCCCAGTGTTGTTTTCTAACTTCTTCGAGGTTTATAGGTTCCATCGCCTTTGGAAGCTCAAACACTAGCCCCCCTTCTATTTCCTTGGTACTGTATTTTGGAACCTTATAAAAATACCAGAGATTGCAGAATGAGAGGCAAGGTAATTTCCACCCTTGGCTTATTACCATCCATCTTGTCTTAACTTCCATGTAGGTGAGATACATTAAAATACAAAATTCTTACATTACACAAACTTGTTGGAAAACTGACTCGTGGGATTTTATTATTTATTTTAATTACAATTATTAATTAGTTTATAATTACATTTATTTTGATAGCGGACTGTATCATTCTAATTATCCCACAAGTTGGGGGTTTATTAATAATCGCCTAATTGAAGTTAATAGGTTGGCTCAAATTTGTTAATCGTTGATCTACAAAAATGGTTAGTATTAATTAACCAGAGAACAGCTTAGCTATTTTGTAAAATGTGGCCCGGTTAATGAACAATAAACACGTCCATGTTGCATAAGCTGAATCTTTAGTGGACTAGTCTATAATGGCGATGTAGCATGCTTCTCGTTGCACCAGGTAATTTGTTGTAATTCTTCTTCCCCTTCAATTTCACCTGTCAAAAGGACACACAGTAATACTGTAAATCGTAACCAATATATGACGGCTATATCAGGGAAAATAATTATTCTATTTAATTAATTTAGGCTTGCCCAGCATCCTAACCACTTGACATAACATACAAATATGGCCATAAAAGTACTGTAGATTAATAAGTCAAACGGTATAGAATATTTCCCTAATTTGCTAGTGAAGGTGTGCTGGTAGGAGATTTGGCGTCCTACAACACATTTCCCTAAAGGGAAATATTCGTAGAGGTTTGCGAGCATGCTCGCAGGCAAGACTTGTTATTTTTGTTGTTAATGGCATCTCTCCTCCCTCCCCGATCAAGCAATATGTCGAGAAATCGGTTCCATTTTAATCGGGAATAGTTGCGTTATTTAATATATTTGGTTGCAAATTATTCTATTTAATACACGAAGGTGTTTTTTGTCAAATACATGTAAATAACAAAATAAATGGCATAAAATTACCTATTTCCCATATCATTCCAATGATAAAATGGGAAGTGAGAAATTTCATTGACTCAGTTAAGTGTTGACCCCTCAGTTAATTTGTAGGTGCTTATGGAATGAAATTCTGCTACCTATAATCGTCCATCTCTAGGATTGATTTACCTAATTTTCAGAATTATCAGAAGTTTTGCTTTCCTGTTCCTATATGCTATATCGGTAAATTCCTTGGTGAATCACTCCTTCGATATAGATCACCGAATGTCTCGTGGGTCTTCTGTGACGTGAAAATTAGTGCTATTCTATGGTTGCACTATTCTGTAGTGATATTCTATAGTACTATATTAGTGCTATTTTATATATTCTCCTCTTATCTATAGTTGCTAGGTGGAGGTTCAAATATTAAGTGAAAGAACCAAGGGAGGTTATGTGAGAGAGGTTTTGATAAAGAGGAATCCACAGGAATGTGGTGGTGTTAAGTTAAATTTAATTTTGTTTCAGATCAGGTTACAGTGGATTAAATAAGGATCAACTTCTGTCTACAGCATCAGTACAGCGAATCTAAGGACATAATCCTCAGCTGTACAGAACATAATACAAGAAAGAATGTTTGGCACAAATAAAACACTGGCATTTTCAGGAATCTTGGCATTTGTCCTCTACTGGAATGGAACTCTTCAGAAAATTTCATGCTTCGTTTCCTCCAGTCTCTTTTCATCCTCCTTTTATCTCTTTCCTTCCACATATTTTCTTAATCTTGTACCTGTGAATGAAGATACTGCATCACAAATGGAGGAAACCAATGAAAAATTGGCAGTTGAGCATAAGTAAGTTATTAATGTACATGAATGGAAGTTGAGCAACAGATTAAATTTGTGTTAGAATCCGGAACAGTTAATTCGTAGTGGATGTCAATAGCAATTATATTAAATGTAATATATAGTGCAGTGATTCTGTATAAATATGAATGTTGAGTGATTACTGGACTTTTATTTGACATTTAGGATATATGAAAGAAAAGGTATGAAAAACAAAGATTTTAAATTCGCACTTGGTTATGTAAGGTGCTAGGGATTCACTTTGATTTCCTTCCAGAAGGGAAGGTTTAGAGGCTCATTTCTTTGCATAATTTCAGTTTTCTCTTGTTACCTTTTTTTTTCTTTCTGGCACGACGTTTTGTATCCAATGTTGTAGTTTCGTATCGGGCAGCATTACTGAAACATTTTCAAGTTGAGCACTGGCAGCTATCCTTCGAATCCTATTTTTATTAATTGTGGTAGACTGTACTAGTTCTCAAAATGTGGTCCATTGCTTCCCCTGTGGTGCCTTTTTCCAGTATGTAGGGCCATAAGTTGGTTATGATACCAGAGTATACCAGAGGGGCCTTTACTAGGTGTAGGGGGCCATTAATAAGGATGCAATATGAAAGAGGTAATGATCGTAAAGAGTTTGGAAACCACTGTGGTAGAACATTCTTTACTATTCACCCTGCTCATGCACGTTGAAGATTGTATTTGTTTTCTTAGGTTTCAGGTCTGATACGCTCAAGACTGCCTTTATTACTAGCATTGGTTACTAGTCATTAGGTTAGCGAGTTGCATTTGTTATATTTTATTCAATATTTTGTTTCCTTTGTAAGAGGTGAACTTGGTGATATTTGTGTAACACATTATGATTAGGAAAGGAAGGTTCTGAAGAATTATTTTAATATACTAAGCAGGAATTCTGTTACCAGTGATGAGCTGACAACATCATTCCCTGCATAAAGTTACAGTACACAGAAATTAAGAGATTATTTAAAAACAAAGATTTTGATAAAGAAGTTTAGTTTAATAAATACACGTGCAGAAATATGCAAATCCTAGGTTTTATAAGTACAAAATATACAAGTTTTTATAAACAGAAATATACAAATCCTAGTAGAACACTAAAATTATATTTCTGTTTCAGAATACTGTTTGACAATTTAAACACAATGGTTACATTCATGGAAAATCTCATTGCAACAAATGGTGAAGGGACAACTAGCAAAGAGGAGGAGGAATTAATAAATGAAATGGTATGTTGACTAAATCTAGAAATGTTGTAGCAAGCAACTGGTAGTTAATAAAATTTTTAAGTTCTTTTTAGTGTTGTGTAATGTTGCCTTGTTATTTTGTTGCAAATCTCCAGTTGGTAAATTTACAGAGGAATTAATGACATTGCACAATGTACCTTGCACTATTTAGAAATGAAAGTTCCAGCAGCATGTGATGCTGGCAAACATTAGATCATCATTTAAAAGCCTAAATCAGGACTTGCAAGACAATCTCCTCAATTTTTGTTTGACCAGTACTGGAATCCACACTTAGTGAAGCATAAAACTGGAATTGAAAAAAGTACAGGAGTTTGCAACAAAATTGGTGCCAGATCTAAGGGGGCTGACCATTGAGGATAGGCTAAACGAACTAGATCTCTCAACTCGAGAGGACAGAAAATAGGAAATGTGATCATAACATAAAAGAAAATGAGGGGAAAGAGACAAGATGGACAAAGAGAGCCTCTGTATAATGTAGATAATATTTTGTAATAAATAGACAAGCTATTTTTCCTTGTCTATATCTAGCTCATGTAGATTGGCTGTATCAGTTTGGTTTATATTCTAGGATTTAATACAAGAACTTTTTATGAGTACTGCAGGGTTTACCCTAGGATGTGGTTACCTGTAGGTAACCACCTACAGGTAACTACAGGTTTTTATATCTACTGCTATTTAACCTAATGTTAATCTAGCCCATGTCTTTAGGTCATAATAACCTTATGATATTTTTATTTTTAAGGTTTCTTCAGTGGACCATCTATTAAATGAAGCACTGAAGTTTGAGGCAAACTTTGACAATAATTTACAGATGATTTTTGCCAAAGCTCGCAGATGCAATGATGCTCTTAAAAGAATCCTTGGTAGAAAAGACCAAGATACAAAGCAACAGAAGAAATGGGGGTGATAAAGACTCTGAGTGAGGAAATAAGTTAAACAAGTTGAGTGCTGATGTCATCTATGATCTTGAATCATTTTTATATACTATACCTGTATATGTATGGTGCCTGAATGTTTCCCGTAAATTTAAAGTAGTTCATGTTCATCTGTGCCTGATTACTAGGTGCTGAAATGAATGTGTAAAATTATATACAGTATATATATAATATATACACAAAATGTGAAGTGATTGTGAAATAGGATTGTTTTTTTTTTTTTTTTTTTTTTCAAAATTTTTTTGTTTTGCATGCCCTAAATAGTGCCTAATTTATCTTATCTATTTCTTTGAAAATGCTGATCATTCTATAGAGTGAAATTTATGTATATTGCATTTATTAGGAAAAGAATGATCAGCTGATATGGTAAAATATGTATCTAATAAAATATTTAATTGCATGACCAGTTTTATTTGGATTAAATGATTCCTTGTTTAAATGACTAATATTCTTTTTCAAACTTGAATGTGACACAAAACTATAGATAACAATCTAGATTATGAGGAATGTGAAAGGCTGATATAATGGCATGTAGTGGTCCCATCTAAAGTCTGCCATTTATGAAATTTACATAAAGTATACAATATTTTCAATTATTGGACTCCTTCAAGGGTGTAAAAGTGACATGACAAAGGTACAGGTTAGGTTTAGTCATATTTCTATGCTAGTTTTAGCTCAAATTAAAAAAAATGGAGGAATCTTTAAAGCATAGTATCTATATTTGTTAAGTTTTTGTGTTTGTCTATATTTGTGTTTTCCTAAATCGAAGAATGTGAAGTTTATCATTCTATGCCTACTTCTAATGTCTTAAATGTTTACATTTTCTCGTGTAGTGATCAAGGCAGTGTCCATCACAGATTCTGCAGTTCTTGTTTCCGTCCCAAGTCTATGGCTATTTGTATCCAAAACGAATTCTTGTTATTACTGATTTTCCTGTGGCCACCTCTTCATCCATAATGACTGGGTGTGCTAGCTGCAACTATATTGTACTAATGTACAGATTCACTTATTTTTTGTTCTATCCTCCTTTCCTCGGTTACCTTGTCATGGTGATGTTGCCTTATAATACAGTACCTCTAATTTGTAGAAGAGTGTAATTGGATATGGAGTATTCAATATGGTCTGTGAAATTCCTGGGTAAATACTGGTTTGGAAACGGTTGTTGATTTATGAAACAAATTACATCTCGGGTCCCATAACAGATGTGGACTCTATACATTGTTTCAAGCATAGGTTAGACATATATATGAATGAGTTTGTATATAAATTGTAATTGCATCATATAGACGAATAGGCCATCAGCGGATACCTTTATTTTAATGATCTTATTGTTTCGAGTGTAGGTTAAAAATATATATGAATAAGTCTGGGTGGCTATAAATATAGGAGCTGCCACGTGATGAACATTTTGCAGTTTTTTTTTTATGTTCTTTGAAGGGAAGGGAACTATCACGGGACAGCACCAAGCCATTACGACTATAGCACTTCGAAGGAGTCAGGATAAGGAATTGGGATGGGACGGTGGGGAGGAATGGTGACCAACTACTTGGACGGTCGGGGATTGAACACCGACCAGCATGAAGTGAGACCATCGCTTATCTAAAGTACATAAGTGAATTACTTTAACATACATAATTTTCAAATTGCAACTTATTCTTGTATCTTTATCTACAGAAAAACACAATCTCAATTGTGGCTCGTCCAGCTACGAGTTTAAGAGAATTCGTATTTATACAGTATTTATACTACATTCCTGAGTTTGTGTATTTTTTATACATAATACTATTAATTTATTAATTAGCATTATCATTAATTATTAGCTTATTAGTTATTAATAATTATTAATATTAATTAATATTTTTAATATAATAATTACTTATATATAACAAAATTGTAACATAATTTGTTATATTATATATAACAAATTATATATATAACAAAATATATATATATATATATATATATATAATTTTCCACGTCTGACGTTGCACAGTATATCCTGTCAAGACCAAAGATCACATTCACTAAACATCTACCACTTACGGGCTACTCATGCTCGCACCACCTCTTGGGTAGCTCAATCTTCATCAATCAATCAATCGATCTGACGTTGCGCCATTCCAGGCGCTAATAACACTAATTAGGAATAATGCCTTTCATCGCGGAAATGAAGAAAAAGCACGTATAGAGAACTATGCCTCTTCAACGCAAGCAGAACTAACTATGGTGTTAAGATTCCTTGAACGAAACACTAATGGTGCAGTGTTCTGCACTGATTCAAAAGCAGAGCTACAAAGCCTTAGTTAAAATCGGGCAGGAAATCTTGCGATAGTCGCTTAAATCAGAAGCTGTGAGGGTACTAACCAATTGGGGAAGAGTCGTCAAATTTCTGTGGATCCCCTCCCATGATGCCATGTGCTGGCTGTTGAAGGAGACCATATTGAATACTTCATATCCAAGACTTGTACAAATTAGAGGTATTATCAGACAACATCACCGTGATAAGGTAACTGAGGAAAGGAGGATAGAAGCACAAACCAGTGAATCGGTACAGTAGTACATGGTTGCAGCTAACAATCCCTATCATTATGGACGAAGAGGAGGTGGCCGCGGGAGACTCAGTAATAGCAAGAATCCGTCTTGGATACAAATATCCATGGAGATTCGGAAAGGAAACCACAGTTGAGCAGTAGGGTTGCAGAATTTGTGGTGAGAGTGACGGACACCGCCTTGACCACTGCTTGAGAGAATGTGAACATCTAAGAGTCATTAGAAATATGTGTAGAATAATAAACCCCACACTGTTTGAGTTAGGAACATACTATTTGTCAAATATAGATACTGTTCTTAAAAGATGCTCCCATTTTGCACCCGCAAGATAACGTAAGATTTTAAGGCTTGACAATTGTTAATCTTGTTTGATTAGCTGTTCACTTGAGACAGTTAAACAAGTCCCAGCTGTGTCTGGGTACAAGTAATAATAATAATAATAATAATAATAATAATAATAATAATAATAATAATAATTTATTCAGGAAAAGTACATACATAGATCATCGGGGCAATATAGCACATATGCATAGTACATATATAGATCATCGGGGCAATATAGTACATATACATAGTACATACATAGTACATCGGGGCAAATTAAAACAATTAATTATAGGGTGTAGAGAGCGCTAGTTGAGACGTGTGGTGCTGTAGCAGCCCCTAACCCATTCCTACAACATCAACAAACATGGCGTCAACGATCGAGAGCAAGGTAGAGGAGCGGAAAGATACCAATGAAAAACCCGTCGATAGAGAAAAGGTAAGTGTCTTTATGAATAATAAACCCCTGGTCTGTATTTATTTCATAACGAGTACAAAATTGTTTCAAGGTAATGGTGTTCCTTTCCTCAGATGAGTGACCTTAAGAGTAGTCGCTCTACGCCATCACTACTCATAGAAACCTAACAGCGAAAATTAGACCGGTAGTGCGAGAGGAAAGATAAAATTCTCGTTTTTACCATTAACTGGCAATGGAAAAGATTTTAAGCATATGATTGCCACATACAAAATTGTGACAGGAAGCTACAAAAGCTGAAAAGGAAAAACTTGAAACCTGCAACGTCTAGATTCTAGAAAGGGGCCACAGACTTGAGCTTAACAAAATAAAAATTCCGAAAAATACAGTCTCCGAAAGTTCTCTCTTTGTAAACAGAGTTGTGGATGGTTGTAACATTTTAATTGAGGCAGTAGTGGTTGAAGCTGAAAAAACCTCGGCTGTTTGCAAGTATTGCATGACAGTATAGGGAAGACATGGCACCATGAGCGCAGCCCTCTTCCTGTAACTACACTTGGGTTATTACTTGTCCTGCAAGTAATATTAAAATCACTGCAAAGTGATTTTAAGGCTAAATAGTTATCAATGTATCTATATGAATCAGTAAATTTCACCCTGCATGACAACATTATATAGTGATGATCATAATTTTACCAGTGGAACCCAAGTACAGTTTCCAAGTTGTGCAAGACATTTGGGCATGTTTCCTTACATCTAATGCCTCTGTTCGCGTAGCAGTACTGGTTATTAGACAAACGTTGAGTTACAGGTATATACTAACTCAGAAAGGTCAGTCATTAGCCTAGAGGGGTCCTCGATAAGCTTAACAAGCTCCCTGATGTCGACAGTTGCAAACTGTAAAGTTGTGGAGCATTTCCAGTGCATGTGTACAAATATTCAAATAAGAAATGTATTCAAAAATTTGATTTATTCCATTGAAGCTTTGCCCAAAGTTAACAAAACATTTAATTTCATTTTTTTTACCAAAATTAGGCTTGCATAATGTGCAAATTAGAATTATGCACATTTTCTGATATTTTGATATTGCATGGAAACAAATACATTTTTAAATGTTTTAAGATTTTAGTCATTACCAATTTTATTCTTGTAGGTACAACCAGATTGTAAGTGTGTGGTTGCATTTATATTTACATTGAAATGTGTTCCATTCCAGCGATATACAGTACCACTATCTTTTATAGGATGCACCTGTACTATTGCTGCCATACCATATTAATTTTGTCCTAATGTGTACCAGGTAAATTTCAAATTTAGGGGAACTATCCCTTAGACAAGAGATTTTACCCAAAAAATGTTTCAGTGGTAAACTTAGTACATCTGTAAGTTCCTTTATGACATTTTTGGATTGAATTCCATCCACATCTGGGGCTTTTAAATTTAATTTGCTAATGCTGTTCCTGATAATTTTGCATGTTATGGGAATTCATACACAACCTTGTTCATATTCATACCCTTTCATATTTATACCCTCAATTAATACTCTTCCCCTGCCTCTAGGATTTGTGTGGTAATTTGGAATGTTATTTTGATGTTTGCTTTTAGTGTGAACACTGATGTAAAGAACTGATTTTAATTCAGTGTTGGCTGCCCTTTTATTGTCACTTATAATTTGGTTGGTCTTATCGTTTAAGGATTTTACAGAGTTTAAGGGTTTTGTTTTACAACTCTTATGGGCATAGATTTTGGATCTTTCTTTGTTTTGAGCAAGTTTTCTTTAATATAGTTTTGTTTGGCATTTCCGGGCCTTTTGTAGTTGAATTTTATGCCCAAAGATTGCACATAGTTGTTAGGTTTTTTCCTGCCTGTTTCATCCATCAAGTTCTTTTTCTCTTCCTTTTCTTTCTTGGCACATAATTTTGAACAAGTTCAGTGATTTTTTTTTAACCTATGGTGCTTCTGGGCCGTGACTAAGGATTAACTCCCTTAATCCCTTAATTAACTCTCAATCTGTGAGGGGATTATTTAACTCCCTCTATGAGGTGTTTTGTAATTCTTCTCATTCCTTGATAGTCTCTTTGAAGGTAGTCTAGAAGGTCATCATCCTGGACCTATTGGATTGTTCTAAAACTAAATACACTGAGTTTGAGATACTGTATAAAAAATTGTCCTCTGCAATCCTATGAGACTTTTATCATCATTTTTATTTATTAAAAGTTCCAATAAGAGCATTAAGTTGCCAGTGGGCTTCTGGTTCTGTACAAATAATTTAATGCAGATCTAGGAGTCATGAATACTGACTACTCTTATTTGTCCGGACTATATTCGAAGGACACCCTCACCGGATAAGCAGGAATTCCTACTGGGAAAGTCCAAAAGTAAATGTACTGTATTTGCAATTTTTTTGTTTTTTATTTTTTGTACATACCACAACCAACTTATTTCCTTTTCTTATTTCCACATACACACTCCAAGATGTACTACAAGATCAGGGAAGGATTTAAAGAATTTTGTCAACAAATTTCAGCTTGCCTTGTTGTTCATCTGCTTGATTGATGAAGACCTTCAGATTGTTCATTTATGTAATCTAACACACTAACATTGACATTTTTTGTAGTGTAAAAAATATTTGTACATGCAATACTGTACTGTATTTAAAAACAATCTCCATGATGAAATCTTGAGGATTGTATCTACATAAAACCATGAGTTTACTGTATTTTAAATAAGATTTTGTGTTTGAATAAAGGAAATATTAAACATGTTAAGAAACGTAATTATACTAAGAGGTAGGTGTTAATCTAGTTTATAGGTCTAATGTGAGTAAGTACTGCACAATTCTTTTAGCAGAGAATGAAGGAGATTTGTATAGACAAGATGAATTTTTTTTTAAGTTAAATGAGGGACGACAAAAAAGAATGTTAACATATGGCAAGTGGAAAGAGAAGGAAATTGTGTGCATGATAAATATCTGATTATTGTTGTGAAGTGCTGAGTAGTAAGTAGGTTTAAATACATGGTATGTGAGATTAGTAAGAGGAATTTGTGAAAGCACAATTGTGAGTAGGAGCAGTCAGGGAAGAAAAATGGCTAGTGCAATGAAAGATCTGATTAGGAAAAATAAGATTGGTAAAGATGCAGTTTGTACGAAGGAATGGGGGGTGCCAACATTTGTGTATGGGTGCATGACATTAGTGTTATAAACATGAAGAATCTGAAATTAGAGAACAGAAGAAATGGACTATCAAAGAAGTGTGTGTGTTAGGAGAATATCCCAGGTATTTAAACCTATTTACCATCTAGACTAATGAATGAAAATGTAATGGAGAGAGATGGTTTTCCAATCAGGTTCAGGTTCATTTTTATTTTTATGTAGGGGGGGGGGGGAAGTTGACTGACAGTTTAGAGACATGTCGAAAGAGAAAGAGCTCAACCCCCACAAGCACAACTAGCTGAATACAATAATTGCCTGACTCTTAGGCACCTATTTATTGTGCTGTTAATGATTATTGAAGAGTGGTAATAAGTGTTTATATGTGATGCCATGTTGCATTGTGAATGAAATACAGTACTGTAATGAATAGATGAATAGATTCCATTTTTATTCTCTGGACTGATGCTTTCCCACCCAGTGAAAGTGGTAAATGGGGTAATGATTATGTACTGTATATAGTCTTAATAAATTCTTGTGATCTAAATTTTCAACATTCATGTTTCTAGGACAGTTGGACATTGTTACATCAATTTTGTACAGTAGTGTTACTTATTTAATTTTTTCAGACCTGCCCATTATTGCTGCGAGTATTTTGTTCAAATGGAAGGCATAATAATTTAACAGAGTATAGAAGAGGCAACACACCCCCAAATGAATTACAGATATATACTTGGTGAGTTTTGAAGTCATTGGTTAAGGAGTCAAGCTTTGTGATATACAGTATGTAGAAAATTATATTGTACTTGCCCATTAGTTATAAGTTTGATCAGAAAAGATATGCCCATCTTTAGCAGTAATACAAGTGTGTAACATAATTGAATAATCAGGTACCCTAAGAAGGGTGCTGGAATAAACAAAAATTCTCAAACAAATGTTTAAATTCATCCATCTCAAAGTATAATAGTACTGCACACTGTTTAAAAATTATTTGGGTGGCTCATACTGAAAGTTAATTAGCCAATGAATTTATTACTTATGCTTATGTTTTATTTTACCAGGCTGGATGCAACCTTAAAAGAGATTGGTGGTCTGATTCTGGAAGTAAACCCCGACACAAGAAGACGCGGGACAATGTTTGAGTTTCGGCTAGTTTATCCAGAACTCACGAAACCTATTCCCCGCATGAAAGATCTGGGTTCAATAGTTATTGGAGAAAAAGGCTTTGATGACAACAAAACTCTGCATCAATTAGGGTGAGTACTTTTATTTATCTTTTTAACTGCTAGACAAGTATATGACTAAAAGTACTGTATACAGATAGCTTTGAAGTCACAAATACAGTACTGTATATACATAAATGCTGACTGCTGTATACTGACAATACGATGAGAAGTTAAATTATCTGTCTTTAGGGGTCATCAGAGTACTTGGTTACAGCTTTAGCACAACATAATGAGAACAGTAAACAACATAATGAAACAGCATGATACAGTAAAAGCCACTTTGTGGTAGTTCTTAAGATAAATGTCCCCCGTGGCCCAGTCTTTGACCAAGCCTCCCGGTCAGAGTATAGCCAAATTGATTGGTTTTAGTGTTCTAGTGGTTAATGAATGAGTACTAATATGATTTAGAGTATAACCTTCTTGCTGTGACAAGTGGATTTTTTTTATGCTCTTGAGGTTCTACATTCAGTGGAAACTGTCCAGCTAGGTCCTTTGCTTTTCAAAACTGATACATGTACCCAGTATGCAACGGTTGATCACAAGACAAGTGATAAGACAGATCGCAGAAGACTCGCATGTTAGCAAGCCACAATAGAGGATGCTGCTGCTCCTCTGCTCCACCAGCCACGCCTTCCATCGCCACTGCATCCCATTGAGTGGGTAGCAGCTGAAGTGAGCTGTCTACCGTCGCATGTATAGTCCAGGCCACCTGCACCATGATGCACAAGGTTAAAGTTTGCTTCTGCTGCTACCCCCTCAACGGGATGCAGTGTCAATGGAAAGCATGGCTGAACTTTTGGCAAAAATCTCTACCATTACCAATTTCTCACCAGCTAACATTCAGGAGACTAAAGAGTGCAACCCTGCTCTTCTCCAGTGATTTGGACTGTGACATGCTATTCAAGCACAGAAATCAGTTACCAGTCTCCGTGGTGTAGTGGCAAGACACTCGCCTGGCGTTCCGTGAGCGCTTCCCCCCCTGCTGAATACCTTTGATTTGTAGCCGATTTTACAAATACAGTACTAGAAGAACGATGATCTAGTGTTAAGATTAATGCTGTTCGAATGCATTTATTTGTGACCATGTGCACACTCTTTTTGCTTTAAATTTGTATTTGTA